>NW_010255421.1:17584-20403 GCF_000690775.1 Eurypyga helias | reverse complement strand
TTCCTGCAAACAGGAATATAAAAAAAAATGCTTCTGAAACTCCTATTTTGGCAAGACAATGGTATATGCTACTCTTTTCTGGCAGCTGCTGAAAACGCTCACCTCTGCATCTCGTCCTGTCACGCCCTGTCAGTTAAACAAGGTGCAGGTATTTCACTGGACAACGCATGCTAGAGCAACAGGTCTGTAAGTCACCACAGGGTTCATTTTAGGTGTTCTGAAGTTGCTCCCATCATTGCTAGAATGAGAAACAACACTATTTCATATGGGAGAATTTTCACTCAATTCACCTCATATGGCTCTTGCAGATACCCTCACCACAAATGCTTAGATTCTTTTTCTGAAGCATAGTGACAAGCAATTGCCACTACGTGGAATGGGAGAAACCGGAATCTCATCAAGAGTTGAATTATTTTTACCCCCAATACCTGTTTACTGGTTAAGAAAGCTACCTATTCTCAATTTCACCTCAGTCCTACTGAATTCAGTTGTCCACATAAACAGGGTTGTCCAAGTTCCCAAAGATACCTGGCTAATAATACACAGATCTGTCCTCTCACTGAAAAAATAAAAATGGACATTTACACATTTTAAATTAAATCTCTTAAATCAAGAGATTCACAAGACTCAAAACGAACACTGTGGTCCACCAAATCAGGGCCAATCACTTCATCTTACTACTGTGTTGTTCAGTGTTACTTCTGCCAACTAAAAACCTAAAGTCCACGGATTTTTTCTGAGTGTGGCCAGAGAGATTTTACTGAAATGAGAGACTCAAAGCACAAGGTTAAGCAAGCATGAGCATATAACCACAGGTCCTGAATCATGCTTTCGGTGAGACGTACTTGATTAACCCCCTTTTACAGTGCTTTACATCCTGATCACAGAACGTTTCATGACAGTGCTGACCATGAGCAGGTAGGTGGAAACAAAAGCAAGAGAAAGCGCAACTGAACTTCAGCAGCCTAAAGACAGATTGGGGCACTGGGAAGAGAAAGAAATAAATTTCAGCCTTGTCTCTATATACTAGCCAACACTCGTTAGGATGAACTATTTGATTACTTCCAATAATCCCCAAATACTTTTAATATTGTTCTGATTCTTCGGTTTCCAAAGACAAACATCTCCACAGCCTCACCGAAGCAGCAGAGAATTCCTTTGCTGGCACAGTCCCTCAGCCCCGGCTGCTGTGTCCCCCCTCGTGACCAGTGTTCCCACAATGCCAAGGTGAGTTTGCAAACTAGAGACGCTCACTGCCACTTTGTTAAACGGTGAACCTCATACGCCAGCAAGTTCCTGTGTGGCTCCATCCCCGCTCTCCATTCACAGCAGTGATGCACACTACAAGCAAATTACCACCATCACGTGAAAAGAAAGGCCTTTTTTGTTGACAAAGGAAGAATGCTTGAACTTTCTCTTTTGACGTAAGATTCTCGAGGACAGAATCTCATTCATTTGCCCAACTTATTCAGAAGTCCAAGAAACACCTACACAAGGTGGAGTTTTGAAATTCTGGTCTCATGATTCACATGCATGCAACTAGCAAAATCAGTTTTATTACCTTTACTTTCCTTCAGACCACGACTCTAGTATAGAACAGTTAGCTCCTGCCACCTTGTGGGACTCCATGGATTTCCCTGAAAGCCTGTTTCGGCAGCAAGCTAGTCAGTTAAAACAAATAAACATTCAGGAGTTACTTTCCTTTCGTTTCACCATGGTGAATGTTAAAATAATAGAGAAATATTTATGGAGAGTATGCCATTTTGAATATTTTCTGGTTCTTTATTCCTAGCACTGTTTACATAGTCGAACTGCTGGATTTAGTAATCTTACGGAAGGTGTTTTAAATATTTAAATATCTGTCAAGAATCTTAAGTTTTGGAAGCTGATGCATCTAAGTTTAAAACAACACCATGATCAAATACTTGTCCCCAGTAGTAAGTTTCACATATTTGAAATAGATTCCATGTAGAAATAATACAAATGTAGGCTGAAAATCCTTGCAGTCAGGTGCAATTTTGAAACCCAATATAAGCTCAGTCTCATACATGTGTTTAACTTTGCATATGCTTAACTGTGAATGCGGTGATAACACATGCCCAGTTCTCCCAAAAGATCTGATTCCATGCGCTTACTTTTTTAACTGCAATTGAACTTTCCATTTTATGCTTTTCCTCTCATCCCCCTCCACCCCTATGTCCAACTAAATGGATGAGCGAAGGAATGGAAGAACTTTTTGAACACAGTAACAAGCAGGTGGAGATCCATGGATCTCCATCCTCACGTCTTGCATGTTGTCTGCTGCCCCTCAGACAGGTAACTTGTCACACCTACTTCATGGAGCTGCAAAAGCCAACAGCAGCTGCAAACAATAGAGAAAAGATGAGGTTCTCTTCTTATTGGAGCAAAACCTCTGCTGCTCCAGGTATCAAAAATGAAAAGGCACAGAGGAGTGTGGATGGTGTGACTCCACAAACCCCATCAACAGCCTCAGTGAACCTGCTCCTTTTCATTCTCAGAGCTAGGTGATTTGCTACAGGTGCACAGAAATGCAAGAACAGTTAGGGAGCACTTCCTCCCTCCCATCATCCCACAGCTGCTTCACTGAACCTGGTGAACATCTACCATGCGGTGTACTTGATGCCAACAGTAGCAAACTGAGCTCCTTGGAACTTCCTTCTGATAAAGGAAGAACTGTCACACCTAAAACAGGAACAGTTCTTCCTGATGTCACAAGCAACTCATCTCTAGTAAAGGCATTAGTAGCTCATAAATAAACTCAAGAATAATAATTACAGATCCACAGCCAAAGGAAATAC
>NW_010255421.1:0-17502 GCF_000690775.1 Eurypyga helias | reverse complement strand
GCAGGAATATCCTCTTTCACCTATAAGCAAAATGCATTTTTGCTGAAGAGTGAAACCATGACAAAATGTCAGGCAGTGCATCAAGTTGGCACCGTACACCTGAGGGACAGAAATTTTGTGACCTCACAAGCTACCCTAGTAACTTCACAAGTGGGGTTCTCTCTGATGCCCATCACATTTCTCCCCCCTACTTATCTCCTCCTATATACTCTAAGACTTCTAGTAGCCATACAATTAACTTAGTAGCCAAAGTTCGGAGGTTGTCACGGACCACACCTCAGCTCCAGTGCTAGGAATGCCTCCCAGATTGACTGAAGACATCAAAATGTAGCTCACAGTTGTCCTTACCCACCCCAATCTCCACTCAGGAAAACCAGACAAACAGGCATGGAGTTCTAGAAGAGTCCTCAGTCTGGATGATCAGGAAATCATGACTGCAGGGAGTACCCTACCCGCCCCAGATACAGCTAACACCTCGCAAGGACAGCCCAGGTACCACTATACTCTTACCTCACTCTGGGTATTAGGAATACAGATGGCATCTCATCACGAGCTATTGGGGTCAGCCTTTTCCCTGCTCTGGAGCACCGTGATGTTAAGTCAGTCTCACTGTAATTGCAGCCATGTATCTAAGAGCCACCTTCAGTCCTTGGCTAGAGAGAAAAAGAAATAGCATACTCTAGCACCAGAAAGGATCAGATCCAACACTCACTGCAGGTCTCAGTAACAGCATAAAGCAGGAGAGGAAAATACTAGCACCCTACAAGAAATTCCATTGTGATGCAAGTGAATCATATCCTGCCATAGCCTCTTACTCCTATTTTATTTCTCTACTAGCCCCATATTCTGCAGTACTACCAGTGCAGTGGGAAGATCCCTGAGCTAACTTGCTGCTTCCCTACGTGCCCATCGCAGTCTAGCTGTGGTACCAGGGAGCTACCTTACTACCTTATTCTTCAGGGTGGTTTGAAACCAGTGGCAGCACAGACACTTCTCATACCCTGACCGGAAGTCCTCTTCTGGGTGAGTGTAACTTAGCTGGACTTGACAACAGCAGCACGCCCAGGCAGCAGCAGACTGAAAAGTACGTGATGGTCTTCAGCTCTCGCTGTTGTCCACAGCACTCTGAACACCAGCAGTGAAAAATGACCAGCATTAAATTTGCTTAGAGTGGGAAGTTCTCTAAGGAGCCAGAAGCATCTGGTCCAGGTCAAGAAAGCGTGGCTTCAGCCTGGTTCCCACCTGAAACACTACACCTTAGCTGTCAGCAGAAGATCCGTTTTACGTTTTGTCAGAATGTTTATTTTTCTGCAAGAACATTATTTGACTTTTGCAAACTTTTGCTGAGGGAACTTTCCAAGCAGCTACATACATTAACTACTTTATTCACGTATTAATTGGATGAAGAAATATTAAAAAACCCACCAAACCACTATTTGGCCATTTACCCCTTCTGGTTTTATTTAACCTACACCTTTATTTATGACCTTTCACTGTCAACTGTTTAACCATACGTTTTAAGGAGAAAAGAGGAATGTTCTGAATGCAACTTTCTCTTGAGAAATACCTCTACAAAACCCAACAAACACACAAAAATCACTCAGGCTACAGAATTCACAAACTTGTGTATGCAACAAATCTTATCAGATTTCCAAGAGGAACCTCGCTGCTTCATAAACCAGAATCCACAATCACGTGCATCTTCACCAATTGTTTCATTGATGCCAAGCCACAAGAGCTTACCCAGGACTGTGCACATGCCCAAGGACCTGTACCAAAACTTCTCAGAGCAGGACCAGGTCCCTGTAAGGTTAGCTGCACGTAGGGCTTCAGTCCTGCAACCGCAATAGCACAGGGAGACTGCTATAGCAGAGGCATTGCAGGACTGGGCCCTAAAATAACCAAGCTTATATAAAGATATTTGTCCTCTCCACAGCTGAAGCACAATTCCTAAAAACCAACCAGACAAAACACTTCTGTATTTGTGAAATAAAAGTAAATTCTTTGGATGGCAAGCAGGACCAGAACTGTTCAGGACAAGCTCCTTAAGACCTATAGGCTGTTTCCTCAATTTTGGTTTTGTTGGTTCCTTTAGTAGCTGTTTTTCAGTAGGGTGGGTTATTTTTTCCTTGAAGATAAGTATTTTTATTCTAGTAATTCTTTCCCATCTCCCTCAGATGAAAACCCTACATGGCCTCTGTCTTGTAGATAAAGCCAGCACAGGAAAAACTCAGTCCAGAAGATGCAAGTTTGACAGTATTTAAAAAAGGTCAGCAGTTAAACCTGATAGTGCTGGCTGGAACTGTAGAGCAAGGATGGTGGGATAACCCCCCCAGGATCTACAGATTTTTACCGATGATGATCTTAGCTTTATATTGTTTTATTTCACAGTATAGCACACAGATGGCTGGATTTGAAATCAGAAGGTGAAGAGGGTATTAAGAATTCCAGTGAAATAAAGTTCTGGTATGCTCAAGACTATCAATTGAGAAAGTGGAACATACCTAAAACCTGAGGTTGTCACAGAAGTCCACAGCTCTGAACAGTACCAGCCCAAGAAAAGAAAGCATGAGACCCATGGATTCTGTTTAATGTGCTTTCAAGGACAGTCATTAGGCTCCCTTGTTACTGACCTACTACGAAACTACAAGTTTGAACTTAGGACCTGAACTACGAAACGCCCCACAAAACCCCACACTGACACAATGCCGACTTCCTCCGAGACCACTTGCGCCAACCCTTAGAGCAAGGAGCTCAGCGCAGAGAGCTGAGCTGAACACTCTGAAATATGTACAGACCAAGCCTGGCCTAAGAAGCCCTTTTGAACAGTAAGACATTTTAGCTCATGCCTGGAACCAGCATAAGTAGGTTTCCATTACCTTCACACGTCTCGGACCACAAACAGAACACGCTTATCCATCCTCGCAAAAGTCACCCTCAGAGAAGTAGGAAGAATGGAGGGCAATATTCACACAGCACCCAGTTAAGAAGAGACCCTGGGTTAGAAGAACAAAACTCCAGGTCCGAAAGCTCTGACCTACAAAATGATGTTTCTATCACGCAGCACAAGCTCCTAAATGCAGAGGAAGAATTCTGAAGTTGGATGCTAAGTGACTTGGTAAGTTCACAACTACTTAGCCAGTATGCCTGAAATTGATAGCTGGCAGTTCACTATCATTATTTCACCTACCGATATGGAAAAGTAATATGTGCGCATACCCAGGGCAGATTTTTCAGAAACAGAGAGGCAGGTGGTGTAATAAATCTAACAGTGACGTAGAAACTTTCAGGAAGGTCTGGAGTCCTGTACTTGGTTCTGCCACCAGCCACCTGGTCTTACCTGAACATCATCCCTGGGTCTACACTGCGATCTGAAAAACGGTGGTGGTAGCACTGGTTCTGAAACATTTGTAAAATGTAGTTAGTTGATGCCTGTAAAAGCACACAATAGGAGAGCAAATTGTTATTACACCCTGGTAATGTGCTCTTTAACAAAATCCACAACATACAAATGACAACACCACCTGTGTTCCACCGTAGGCTCTTTAAGACTTGGTTTATATTCCTGCTTAGAAAAATGTATCATTTTGACTCTCTGGTAGGATGAAATGCTAGAAATCACCCTGAAGCCCATCTCCCTAAAGAAAGAAGCAGTCATCTTTTCTAGATCTCCACAAACTTTAAACGAAACTGGGCCTTAGTGTGAAATCTTACCCAAGTATAACACCACCACCACAATTAGTGCAACTGCTATTTTACCCTATGATAGAGCTAACGCATGGTAATAAAAATCACATACATGTATCTGCACAACTTTCCTCAACTTTCTGCCCTGCTACTCAGTACCTAGTTTTCCTTCCAGAGATTGCACGACACTTTCCAAAGGAAGAAACCATAACCATCCCAAGTTTGTAAATGGAGAAACAGAGAGAGAAAGAAAGAGGAAGTGATCTCCCCGAAATCATGAAGGAAGTTAATGGTAAAAACTGCAGCACCACCCAGTGGTTGTTTTCCACCTCCCCCCTCCATTCCATCCGGCACGATTTTTACCCTTTGCTGGAACCCCAGAAGGAAGTGCTAACCTTTCATCTGCTTGTTAAAATATAAGTGCAGAGTTGGTATATATTTTCACCCATCCCTTTGAATATATTTGAGTTTAAGCAGTGAATTGTACTAGATTGTAGCATTTGTAGCACACATCGTGTACATCCCAGGCTGTATTTCAAGACCTTCATTCATTCAGTGTCTGGGACACATTTTTCTAAAAATTCACTCCACTCCCCTTCTCACCTAGTACCATCACCGTAAAATTTATCCATTATTATATGAATTTGCCTACCTTAGAAAACAGGCCTGTTTCAGCTACACCAGAACACAACTGGAACAAATACTACGGCACCAGGATACTAGTCTACACCTAACAAGTGATTTTTGTGTGCACGTGCTTCACTTCTACACCAGTTACACCAGCACACCTCGAAGGGCAAACCAGCAAGCTTACACTAATGCAAGCATACCCTCATAAAAGGGATTTTACTGCTTTTTTTGGTCTACATAGCTGAAAAAGCTTTAGTGGCATGCTGTACCTGTATTCTAAGGTTGCTGCATCAATGCTAATACTTCCACCCACATTTGTACAACCATAAAATTCACACCAATCACCAGTATCATTATACCAGTGAAGTACAGATGATCCTTAAGGAATCCTCAGTGAGATTCATGAAGCTTTTCTTTCAAGTCAGAATTTATTTCCACTGAAGTCAACAGCAAAGTCCTCACTGAACTCAGCGTGACAGTGACTAGCCCTGATGGGGCACAGGTCCCGAGTAACAGCACACTGCTCCTTTTTGGATGGGAGGTGGGGGAATCACACCAGATGGTTAGCTGCTCCTGTCACTTTTGAAGGGGTGGGGGGAGAAGTACCTGGGAAAGTGACAGAATCTGTTTTGCAGAGGGTGAATAACACGTGATGCTTTGCAAAGGACATTCCCCCTGCAGCTTACCTTTTATAAACCCAGAGTGCTTGGGCCAAGAGCGCGCACCTGCCTTTCCACTCCCTCTACGCTTGGCTAGAGCTGCCATGAAAGCAGACTGCTTGGCAGCCACAGTAGTTTGGTTCAGCACTAGCAGAAAAGCCTCTGGTTGCAAAGATAGATTTTCTGGAAGTTCCTGAGTATAAAATCGTTTCAAGTAAAAGACTGGCCTGTCATCTGCATACGGACTGTTGGTGGGATTATTTCACCGAGCTGATCCATCTGACGAACTCTCCAAAGCAAAGGGAGAAAAGTGAGTTTTAACTGCAGTGATGGGACCATTCCCTCTCCCCCACGAATAAAAAGCGAAAAGGAGTGAGGGTGCCTTGTTCTCCCAACCAAGTGTTAACTGATATAGTTACAGCAGCGCTTTAAACACGCACTGCTCCTAGCTGGTTTTGCCACGATCCCCGTGACTAACGCAGTCAAACTCTGTTCAGCAGCCTCGGTGGAATTGCACAAGCTCAGACCAACTCTGATTTCAGACCAAAGTGAATTTTATATCCAGATTTTTTTAGCCTGACCAGTAGCCTATTTCCGTGTAACCTAGCAGGAAAACGCTCCTAAGCACATGCTGAGTAACAGGCTTCTCCAACACATCTCAGGCAGAACACCCTCAAAGATACCAATACTCCTGAGAAAACCTTGGCTCAAATGCTTATTTTCTGAAAGGGAAGAAAACCTCAACATTTCACATGTCTAAGGGGAGGGGGGGAAAACAAGTTAGAACAAGAATAGTTCAATCCTATGGAAATGCAATAACTATAAAATCAGCCGCATTAGTAAAGCATTTGGTTTAACCACTTAAGATAAACAAGAGCTAATTGTTTTAGGGCAGCTTCATAAAACATGAATGCTTCAGCAATAAACAGCTTCCATCAGAAAAGTTGCCTAAATATGCAACTACTTTATTTACTTACTGATCTTGTACCAAACGTATGCCAAAATGAAAATGACGACCCTTTCAGGATGAGTGACTCATCTTACTTTGGCTCATTCTCTTCTAAGAAAAAGAGTAGGTAATACTCACTCATTTTCCCATTTCCATTTTTAAGGAAGGATTTTTTTTTTCCTTTTTAAAAAAAATCGACTTTTTTGAACATTTGTGACCTACAACAGCATTTTGACCTTTGCTTTGATTTTTTCCTAATTTCTTTTTAGCTTTCTAACCTTACCTTTTCATATTTAGTCATACAAGACCACAGTAACTGTTGAGATTTTGAATATCATATACATTGATACCAAAGAATACAGAAAAACAGGACAGATCGCGTAACCTATGTTTGTGCTGTAAAGAGAGAGCCATAAAAACACTTCTTGAAGTGTGCAACTCCTCCTTGGAGGGGGCGGTGTGCAAGGGGAAAACTGCAATACGTGAGTAGCTTGTACAACTGTGCCACCAGGCCTCAGGCACACTACATTTCTGAGCACAACCCTTCGACTACCTGAGGTGGAGCTCCGCATTCCTTAATGGTCACAGATACTGCTACACAGCTCCCCTGTCGCAGAAAAACTTCGTGGAGCAGCAGAGTCAATACATGTTATCAAGCTCTTTGACTCTGCCCAGATGCTATTAATATTTTGGTAGGGTGGGGGTTAGAATTCTTTATTGTGTTAGCCCACAGGCTATGCAATGACATATTTACCAATTTTGTTTTATTTTCCTTACTCTTTCTTCATCTAAAATATTAGTAATACATTCAGCATCCAGTAACCAACTTGGTTTCATTTTTGGTTTCTGGCCACCGGTGTTGCTAGATTCATTCCTGGAAGTTATGAAGTCCCCACCTCAACCATTAATATCTGAGTCACATGCCACACAGTCCAGGGAAAAGCTTGCAACAGCAATTTTAAAATAATCTCTTCGAATTTTTGTTAATATTAAGCACATATCTGTGTAAACTGTCAGGTATCTGTTGATCTGTATCTGCTAGAAGCCACAGAGGGATCCAGCTCCCACCAAAGAAAAAGTTAATAGGGCCACAGTGTCACCTAATAAGCTACTCTGCATTCCTTAACGGCGGAAGATGCTGCCCAAGGCATCTGTTATTACTAATAAAAACTCTGGATAATGGATACTGAAGTTGCCTGAGAAAATACATTTGGTTTAACAGAAACAGATAAAGTTACAAATGAATCCATTCTGGACAAAGAAATCAGATCCAAATTTCAATCAGATGTTATTGATGCTAAATGTATGTTAATAAAAAAATACCTAATTGTAATTTATCGTTAAATACGACAGACCAATGTTAAATTCTATTATGTAGCTCTGTTTATATTTAATTAAAATAAATTGCAAATGGTTGATGTCAAAACTGTAAACAAATTTCAAATACTGAAGAGGTAAGTCTTCATCGAAGGACCAAGAATAAGTATCAGGTTTAGAACTAAGTTACCTGAAGGTAGTAACTTCCATTTGCAGAGAAAACGTCTTTGCTGCATTAGTCACTTTGTGGAGTTTGGTGTAAAGTTGAGAAACTAACTGGGAACTGAACAAGAAAGATCATTTGATTTCCTCCTCATCTGAGAAAGCAAAGCAGAGAAGTTAAAGCTTTACTAGGTTCTAAAAGCTTGCATTTGGTTACAGCAGAATGAGTTACCTTATTAGGGGTAACACTTACATTTTAAGCGCAAACTCTACTTGCATTAGTTTGTGTGTACGTGTGTGTTTGTGCATGAGTGTGGCTTTATTAAATAGGACATCTTAAGAAGTCTCAATTAAAAAAAAAAATCATAATTTGCCATGTCCTAAATGAAGACTTTAACAATCTAAATAAATGCATGTAAGCCATGTAATCACTTAGAAAGCGTGCAGGCATACAGTGCATCCTCTGAACTAACAAAAAAGTAGTGCCAAATTTAGTGTAAAGGCTATATTTAGTAACATATTTTAATGGTCATCCACCAATAGGGATTTTCTGAGAAAACAAATACAAAAATACCAAAGCAAAATGAGATTAAAAGCACCGATTTAAACCAAGTGTTTATTGACCAAGATCGTGATTGAAATCCGTTCAGTAGACGGAACTGGAACGTGAAGACAGGAGACACCTAAGTGTACATACAGAGGGGCTCATGAGGGGCAGGAATACGAGGTGTAAAAGCCTCCCTGCTTTCACTGCGCCTGCCCCCATGCTCCCCTTCAGCCCCACTCAGTCTCTGCAAAGCCTGTTAGCGCTCCACAGAACACCATCCCCCACTCACAAAGATTTGTTTTTTCCTCTAGCATCCTTGAATAAAGGAACACATACTGTCCTCACTACAAGACCTGAGCCATGCCCTTCCCTCCCGCGACCGGTTGCATGGGGATGCCTGTGATGACTGCCTTACCTCCCGTTTTGATTTCCCTCTGCCCCCATGACTGATGAGTAACAGTTAACTTTAATCACGGCTCCGTGGGCCCATGCCGGACAGCAAGACTGCACACACCAAACTAGATCACCCATAGCACAGAAGCCAGCAGGGCAGTCCTTAGACAAAACACCGTATCCGGCCAGTTTTCTCAGGTGCTTCCCACACCCCTGCATCACAGTCACCACACGGCACGGGAGAACAGAAAGCCTGGCAGGGACATCCTCAAGAACCCGATCCGTTATATAAATAAATAATCTGCTTCCTCTAGACACGTCTCTGGGTAGGGCAGGATCTTCCTTTGCCGATTTAAGACCAGGAAGACCTTGCAGGCACGCAGGCCCTAAGCTTTGTTCAGAGCTCCCACCTGAACACCAGGCCAGGCCTGAGCAACTGCAAACTAAGCGGAGATTTCAGCACCTGCAACTGGGCACCCAGGACCCTTCGACAGCTTCCTCCGAAGGAAACTGATGGTCCAAACTGTGGTGAAGGCCCTCACAGTGTAAGATGTTGCCTGGGTCACTTTTAACCGTTGACTTTATTCACCTTCTGCCGCTTTGCTAGACAACGCTGACGTGAGACAGACGAGCACAAGCAAGTGCATACAAGAGATGGAAGGAAAATACTGATTTACCACCAAGGACTTCAAAGATAATTCTCCCCTCACACACATGGGCAATTCTCTCCCATATTCATGGGAAATGGACACATTCAACCTACCATTACACTTAGCTGTCCATAATTTACTTCCCTTATTTAAGGTTTCCTATACTAAGAAATAAAGTTAAAAACCTTCCTCCCCTTGGTCTAGTTCTGACACCTGTGCTCTTTATTTAGTCCAACAGATTTAGAAGAATGGCACTGGAGCTTCTGCTTACTCTTTCGGCACTGGAATCCATTTTTAATCAATAGAACAGAGGAAGTAAATTGCAAACGGTTACTTGCATTAATATATCTGCTTCCAGTTTTGTCATTCCTCATTTTGCAGGCGGCAAATTTCCCCCTATAACACCTCTGTTTCTCCAAAAGCAGCTGGAAATTAATGATGCTATTTTTATTTTCTTATTAATTCGTATGCCATAGCTCTGTAATCAGTGCTGGATCATGCTGCAATTTTGCGCACTTGTTTCAAAATACATTATGAACACTTGATGACTGATGTTTAATACAATGTATGAAAGAGTATCTCAAACAAATTAGAGGGAAGAAATACAAATAAAGGAACTTTACTTAAATGAGAAAAAAATTGCAAACATATTTAAACAAGAGGTAGACCCTGAAACTCACAAGTTTGTGGCACAGAGCACTCACTCACTAGAAGTGAGCCAGGAAGTCTGCACTATTCAACATGAAATCTGGGTATAAAGAAAGCTTTTGTGAAGAGAAAGAACATCTGAAGCCAGACTTACCAACAAAGTGAAGGTGATCATGCTACTTCTTTCCAAATCTATCATCTCCAACCACTGATTTGCAGAACATGAGAATGCTTTCCTTGCCTAGCCATATAACCAACTTGGGAAGCAAACAGAGTTGAGCAAAGTGGCAGATGTGTCAAAAGACACATCATCTACCAAACAGCATTCTCACACGTGATGCTCATCCACCCTCTTCTCATTTATGGGAACGCTGTGTATTTCAGCGCTGTCTCTATTCCCAGCCCTTCCTGCACCGCTCATCCTCAGGTCAGGGACTACCTATAAGCTTGTAGGCTGGTCACCGAGTACAATGGGTGCATGACCCTGGCAGGACTATCTACACATCCATAATTAAGAATAATGTGAAATCTGCAGCTTTCCTGAGGAATTACAGGCCACAGGCAACTTCAGGCAGCAGATGTGCGAAGGGGTGCGCACTGCTGACGCGGCTCTTGTCCTGGCTTTTGGTTCGGGAATCCAGTTGCGCAGTTGTAGCTCAAGGGTTGAGCCCTTCACTAGTCAGGACAAGATACACTGATGTTCCTGTAGTTCACCCCATAAGGTGGGAAGCTAATCTAACATGGCCAACCACGAAAACACCCTTTTCATCAACGTGACAAAAAAGGGCAACTCCTCCCAACTTTCATGGACAGATTTTAATGCAGAACATCATGTTTCATCTCCATTGACTTTTGTGGACTTACTTCACACTGAAGAGGCTGAAATAAGATTAGAAATCAAGATCTCCCTCAGTCCTTCTATTCTCTCTCAAGGTTTTCTTTATCCAGCTTCATCTCCAAATCTCCCATGATGTCGTTCTCTTAAATATTGCTTTGACAACCAGAAAATAATGCATTCTCTCACATACATAAATAAAAACCTAGGATTATTTGCTTCATAAAAGAACACACAGGCTGAGGAGTGAAGCCTTACTATTCTACAGCAAGAGCCATAATCCTAACGATTTCCATGTGACATGCCTTACCCACTCCCATTGCTGGATAACTCCCAGCTGTGCAGGACATGGGTGCAAATGAACAAATAAAAACACACAAACAGAAACAACGAGAAAGAGACAAACAACTTCTGACAAGACCTGTGGTTAGAAGTCCTTACCTCGCTGGCAGAAAAAGTATCCTGGGGAAAGAAGCAAAAGGTATGGGTTCGAAGCGATCAACCCAACTGCGGTAAAGTACTGCCCAGCACGCTCAGCAGCACGGTGTGGTCACCAGTACACGGCCCCCAGCCCACCAAAGGCCCAGGGGCACCTTCAGGCCTGCCTCACTTGACTCCTGCCACCGGCCGGTTCAGCCTTCATCAACAGTCCCAAGGAGCAAGCCTTTAACGTGTGGGCCCAGCCCTGCCACAGGGAGCTCCGGGTTTCAGAAAAGCAGGACAAAGCCCCTCCCCGAGAGCATCAATGCAGAAATCTTCCTGTTGCTACACCTACGTTAGAGGGGAGTAACCCCACAGCCAGGCACGCAGTTAGCGCATTTTCACAGTGTCTCAAAGCAGAATCCTCGACAGTTTACTGCATATATATAGCCTTTCAGAAAGAAAAAATAATTTAAAACAAACAAATCAAACCAGAAACACCAAACAGGCAGAGGGAAGATGCACCCTCCAGCCCCCCCTCAGCAACAAGAGGTGTAGACAGGGCTTGCTAAGCTTCTTGTCAAGGCAGCTTCCACTTGAATTAAATTCCATAGATCCCACGTTGTACAAGTCCACCGAATTATTTTTATCTTTGCTGAATGAGGCTCTGTGTGACATGAAGGGACAATAAAACGCTGTTTCTGATTTTCAGGGATTGCTACATTTTATAAAATCTCTTATATCGAAACACCCACGTGGAAGATTTCTGACAATAAAAATTCCATGCTTCCTAAGCAACTGATTTTCTTAGTGTAGTCTCATGAAATCCTGTTAACTTTCCTTCCCCTTGCTAAAAATCGAAATTTTGTTGTACTAGCTTTCTTTGTACTCGGATATGCCTGGAGCTAGTTTATTTTCACACGCTGAATTGTCCACGCTCGTAAGGACTTGCTATTACATTATGCATTTGTATGCTATAAGGCAAAAGACACGAACACTGGAAAGTGCCAAAACCATGCTTTTCCTCTTTGGTTGATTCATCTTTTATGTCATCAAATTTAGAAACATTAAAAATAATAAAATGCTGCTATCATTGTGAGAATACTGCAATTAGGTGTACACTTGGGCATTAAGGAAAGCATGCTTTCCTCCTCAAATACAACCCCCTTTTAAAAATCAAAGCCAACTTACGTTCTCAGTAAAAAAATTCTAGTAAACAGCAAATTTGAAAATCTTACAGGATGAAATATGTTCAGCGGGTTCAGAAATAAAAGTTCAAATTAGTAAGTTACCCTATTTACCACAACACTGATGGAGTGCCAAAGTAGCTGCTTCTGTCAATTCTGCGTTTATATGAAGATCAGTTGTGATTTTGCATTCATTATGAATATGAAAAATAATTTAAGTGGAAAGAACTATTTCAGATGAACACATATTTTAAAAACTGTGCTATGAAAACCAGTATCTTACTTCATAAAGTTAACACATGGAAGTGAGTATTAAATAAATGGTGCAATATACACAGCAGGTGAAATACCATGTTCAGTGGCAAAAACTCTCTTCCTGCTTTAGACTCTCCTGTCAATAAATGTAACAGAATGGAAAGTCAGCAACTTTACACTATTCAGAAGGTTTTGTGGTCGGTTAGGTTTTTTCCCCCCTAAAGCAGCACTACGAATGAAAGTGGAGTACTAGCTAAAGATGCCCAGGTGGCACAGACTCCAGGGAGACTACTCCCAGGTCAAGACAGGCATTTACCGGGAACGCTTCAGAGCAGTACCACACACCAAGGGAAAGGACACAAAACTGAGGAGCCAGATGCGGGTTTTACCCCGCTCCCTGCTAATGCTAACCTGCCAAGTGACTGCAGGTAGGCCTACGCTCCTTGACTGCTTTGAATCTCAGATGCCTAAGACAGGGAGAGAGATGATTGTTCCTGGTTTCGAGGTGTGTGATTACAGCGTGGCTTATGTACTTCACCAGACAAGACACACGCACGAGGCAACGCCAACAACGGCCAAATTATTAATAATATCATTATTATTGAGAGTAACGTGATTTATTTTTTTTCCCTTTTCCAAGCAATGCAATCTGACAGCAGCCCATGAAGCCATCCTTAGAGTTAGAGTCATCCTTATACTCGTGCAGGTCTTGCCCCTTCTGAAACTGTCAAGAAGGGTGATAGCTGCAGGAGTGTGTTGTGAAATTCACAGTTCCACTAGCAGGAGGCTCACCACCTTGCTCTCAGACAGAAGCATTGTATCACTACTGATCTATTAAAAAAAAGGGGGAGAGAGGGACTCTTCTGACATAAAACAGAATGAAAAAGCTTCTGAATATGATACCCCAGAAAAGGGGAGAAACATGGTAGAAGGAAAAGAAATAAAGTTAATACTACAGAAGTCAGAATGTGACTTTTTCCTGTTTCTTCTCAAGAATATTTTGAAAAACATATGACTTATTTCAACCCTGCTTTACAAACTGGTAATAAAGAAAACATAAGTTACTAAGGTTACAGTAAGATAAAACAGTATCCACACTACTTTAAAACCACCTTAACTGACTTAGGAAAACTGTCCCAGTATATGGGCACTGTATGATTCAACGATACGGGGAAGCATCCTTAGTTGCCGCTGGCAGGTGGCAAAGGGGCATATGGCCGTGCTTCCATATGACACTGGAAGCCAGCAGCGGGCCATGGCAGCTCCACCGACTCCACCAGCAGCTGCAGTGGACCACCCCCGCGACAGGGCACGGGATGTTCGACTTGGGCCCAGAATTCAGAAAGCGGCCTCTGGTTCTGACCTCATTTGCCAGAGTTCACAGAGACTGCCTGTGGCACACCCAGACACTGAAATCAGAGTTTCATTTCAGTTCCCACTGCAATTTATGGTACTTTACTCCACCAAGCAGCCACCTTCAAATGAAACGGGAGGCCTGAGCGCTGCGAGTGCCATGTACCACTGCAAGAGAGGCAGCGTTTCACCTCCCCGCTGCCCAGATTCCACTGCGGGTGCGTTTACGGCTTTCACAGGACCGCAGCGCCTTGTACTCCGCAGGTCCCGTCCACCCCACCTGCACCTTCCCCACCACTACACGCAGCGGAAGAGCAACTCTCCCCAGCTCACCTGGCCAAAGTTTCCTTCCCTTCACACCACCCTGCTCCCGGCCCTACACCAGAACACTGCCCTGCCCAACGCCGCATCTTCCGAGCTCCAGAGGCGTCGCACATCCTTGGCCCATAGACCACGATTGTCAGCAACCTGGAATAACTTTAAGCTCTGAACACGAGCGATCGTATCCGTGAATTTAACAAGACTTGTCATCTGCTTAAAGATATTCATGTGCTTACAGGGTTGCAAGCTACGCAACCACTAATTTACACACAGAGTGTATTAAGATCATTCGGATGAAAAGGAAAAATGTTAGCTACAAAATGACTGCATGATTACCGCTGATATTTTATGTGGAAAACTGACATTTAGTATCTTTAATTATTCACACAACAGCTATGGAAGAGAAGGGTTTCCCTGAACGGGAAAACAAACATGGACAAATTCCTCTCACCATCTCTTACACGCCTTTCCTAAATAAACCTCCCATTGAAACCAACGTAAGCTTTGCAGGCAACAGGCTTACGGCAAGCAGCCCCCAAAAAACTCAAAAGCATCGAGGGCAAGCTAGCTTCTTCAATATATTCTGCGTTGAGGAATTCACAAACCACCAACGTTTCTGCTGAACGACGTGTCTGCTTGAAACGCTCTACCAGCTTGCTGTGCCAAGAGGGACAGTAGTGCGCAACAAACTTTTGAGACCACGGGCCAATTTCTGAAGCATCCACAAGGCCACTTGCTAAGCGTCTCACCCCCTTTTAGCTTGTGAGACACCAGCACTGCAACCAGCACCAGTTAAGCAAGCCCGGAACCCAGGTGTCTCTCTGGTACGTCAAGACTGAATTACCGAACTCCATTCATGAACAGTTACTTTAGTAAGAACTGTGTAATGAGAGAAATCTCCCCTTTTACCAAAATAAAAGCTGTTTAAAGTAAATGGAAGTTTCTAGTCATAGACAAATCCCCTTAACTAGGCACATTATTTTTATTATCTTTTTTTAAGCTACGAGGAAACTTATTTCTCTGCTTCCTCTAAAGCTTCTATTATGGCTTTTTCGTCAAAAAGATACCCCACCCTTCTTTCTTGCCATTTGTTCACACCAGTGCAACATCAGGTAAGACCTACATTCAGCACTATGCACAAAATCGAGGCCCGCTCCTCTTAACCGTGTGCGCAGATTACAATCATCACTTCATTTCTAGGACCAGAATTCCATGCATCCAAAAGACTCCATCACACAAAACTAAAACCACATAATGTCTGAAGGTACTACCTGAAGCAAGATCC
The DNA here is from genome assembly GCF_000690775.1 of Eurypyga helias. Taxonomy (NCBI): domain Eukaryota; kingdom Metazoa; phylum Chordata; class Aves; order Eurypygiformes; family Eurypygidae; genus Eurypyga; species Eurypyga helias. The sequence continues at coordinate 2,204 of NW_010255421.1, read as the reverse complement.
CTGAGCTATTCCTGTTCAGCACCCTTTACTATTACTCCAAAGAAAATGTCCTCGGCACTTCCAGCACTCTAATGTGACTCTTAGCTAAAAACACAGAAAATTAAGTTCAGAAATCAGTGCATTTGTATCCAGCTCTGAACAACAGTGTAAAGCCTATCTTCCAGTTCTGGAATTTCCCGATGCGTTTTTACTTTTAAAAACTGTTGCACCGATTACTCTACACAGAACGTGATCCTTGCCAGTAATGCTATAAACCCAAAAAGCAATATTCCCCTATGCAACCAGTCTGTCGTAAAGAATTTCAGTAATTTAATTCGCTGATTATACTCTCAGACTTACAAATACCAACCTCACTGCCCACAAAGTCCGAAAAACCAAAATTTGGGTGTAATTCTACAGGAGCTGGAGAACAGGCAAATCTTCCCTCTGAATCTTCTCCCCACAGCGGTTACCCCAGCCTTCAGACTAGTTTTGTGGCCATAATATCACACCAGAGCAGCTGCTCCCAACAGACCCCTTCAAGCCAGCGTGTTGGGGACCATCACTTATTCTATCTCAGCTATACACTGCCTGGAAAAGGTCAAGAGTATGTTATTAATCATTCCCATTTATGAGAACTAAGCTTACCCCAAATACATGTCTTGTCTTGTTTTTAATTATGTACACAATAGCACCATAAAAAAAATATTACCTCCCACTTCCCCATTTTGGGCCAAACGCAGTTCAGCAACACTGTGGGAGATTGTATGAGAAGTGCTCCAAGTGCCACTCATTTTACGTCATCTATGAATGTGATGTCACAAGTTTAGAACTTTAAACCACCACTTCAACTTTGGCTTAAAAGATGTCAGACCCTTCAAAGGGTGTCAAAACTTTTCTCAGCATACCGATTAGAAAAGGTTGTGTACCTGAAAGCTCAGGAATACTAGTAAATTAGTCAGTGAGCTTCATCTTTCAACCTGATAGGTACCTGCATTAATCAATGCCAAAAGTAAAAACAGTAACATAGAAAGAGCACGGATGGAATTCTAATTCGCTCTCAGTTTACATGTTAAAACCGAACCAACTGCTGTTGCAACAGTATTACAGTTCTGCTAAACTCCTCACTGAGTCTTGACCTCCAGAGACTTCCAATTACCTATTTTCGTACCTTTCCTACCACCAAATTTTAAAAGGACTTTACATCCTCATTAAGTTTTCAACCTGTGTGTTGCACTTTGCATATGCTAATGTCCCTTTGGCTCAAAACTTTTGCCCTAAGTCAACCAGCTGATTATCCTTACAAAACAAGGTTTAAGCAAAAACAAGAAAAAAAGCGGAGAGATCTGAATATGCGCAGCCTTTTCATTCTCAGGTAGTTGAGACCACCCCTACACACGAACTTTGTAATCCAGCAGTTGCTATGAGCACCCCGAGAAGACATGTTTTCCGAGACGCTAGAACCCGAACAAGCATCCTCCACGTGAAAAGTGGCCGCACGAGGACTTCTATCTTATCAACAACAACCGAGTTCTTCCTCCATGCGTACAGTTTACATACTTACCCAGGAAGGCAAATGGAAATCACAGACAGACGACGATGAAGCGGTCTCAAAGCCTTTGTCATGTGATAGTGACCTATAAAGTATCAAATAAAGGCACATCATCAGCACACCATGATTTTACAATATCGCGACTCACCACAACGCCAACAAGAGGAGAGAGCCCAAAACTTGAAACTTGCTCCCTCCTCGCCCCCACCCCGGGTAAGTTGTCATTAAAACAAGATGACAGTCGGAGGAAACCGTAAGGAGCGAACAAAAGATGCACCGTGTCTTTAAAGGGCATTAGGACTGGGCAAACGGAGCAAACCGTCCGGGTGCGCATCGGCAGGGTGGGTGATCTTCCCTCTGCCTCCCTCGTACACGCGGATGCGTGTCTGTGCGCGCACATACGTACACACACAGGGATGCGCCGCGCAATGTATTTACATGCTCGCCCAGAGGAACCCGCACGCGTTATCAAAATAAAAGGCAGAAAGTTGACGACCATCTGCAAGGAGGCATACGTAACAATGACCCCCGGGAACTTACACAAGTGAGCGATCAATCCCCGCGCCTGGATAAAGCCAAACAACGCAAAATTAACAACAGGAATAAGCCGCCAGGCTGCAGGTAGGAGATCCACCCGGGGAGACAGCGAGACAGACAGACAGGCAGGCAGGCA
>NW_010255420.1:317-4161 GCF_000690775.1 Eurypyga helias | reverse complement strand
ACCTCCCTCAACCTGCTGGCCAAGCCTGTGTTTGGCTTTCTGGGCTCCCAACCCACACGACTGGCTCATGTTCAGCTTTTTATCCACCACAGGTAGTTTGACATCCCACAGGTAGTTTGAAACTATCTGAAGGACTTAGCCTTGTTTCAGATCCTTTTGTCTGTTAAAGAATTTGGAACAGATAATCCTTATCTATAGAGGATTCTATAGTACAATTTCCTGGGAAAGGAATCTAATTTGCACAAAACCAAATCTATGCTGTAAACTGAACCAACGTGGAGATGATTGGTATGTGGAGATAACTGGAAAATACACCTCAATATCACATACCTGATCTGAACCAACAGTTCTGTGTTCATCAGCCATATTATCATCATCAGTAGAATTATGGTTAAATTATACATCTTCCTCAATAGAACCCATTTTGGGCTTTTTTCATGCTTTTTTTATATCTTTGAATAATTTCTTCTTCCATGTAATTTTTCAAAGGGATAGCAAGCAACAAAATGGTCTGATGACTCTAAACTCTCTTGCAATTTTCAGGGCCATGGGGCCTTAAACAGAACCATAACAAAATATTCAAATTTTATGCCTTTCTAATAATTCCTGACATTTGATTTTATTTTGTGTTGCTGATGAGTACTGAGGTGTTATTTCCAATGAACTATCCATAAGGATATCAGGATCTTTTCCCAGAGCAGAAACAGCTCACCAGACTATATTTACAGTTAGCTTGTTTGGGGTTTGTTTGTTTGCTTGTTTGTTTCTCTTTTTTCTGATTTACTTTGCACATAAGGGCACTGAGTTTCATCTCTCATTCTCTGGCCAGACCCTTAGCACAGTGCATATCTTCAGCAAGTCTTTCCAGTCAACTTTTTATTTACAGATTCACAGAGTGGAATAGGTTGGAAGGGACCTGTAGAGATCATCTAGTCCAACCACTCTGCCAGAGCAGGATCCCCTAGAGTAGGTCACACAGGAACAAGTCCAGGCGGCTTTTGAAAGTCTCCAGGGAAGGAGATTCCACCCCCTCTCTGGGCAGCCTGTTCCGTGCTCTGTCACCCTCACAGGGAAGAAGGGTTTCCTCATGGTCAGGCTGAACCTTCTGTTTCCCAGTTTATGCCCCTCGTCCTGTCACTGGACACCACTGAGAAGAGCCTGGCCCCATCCCCCTGACACCCACCCTTTAGATATTGATAAGCATTGATAAGATCCCCCTCAGCCTCCTCTTCTCCCAGCTGAACAGCCCCAGCTCTCCCAGCCTTTCCTCATGTGGAAGGTGCTCCAGGCCCTTCATCCTCTCAGTGGCCCTGCACTGGACCCTCTCCAGTAGCTCCTTGTCCTCCTTGAGCTGAGGAGCCCAGAACTGGACACAGCACTCCAGGGGAGGCCTCAACAACACAGAGTAGAGGGAGAGGATAACTTCCCTTGACCTGCTGGCCACGCTCCTTCTAATTCATCCCAGGATGCTATTGGCCTTCTTGGCCATGAGGGCACACATTTGTTTTTTTCAGCTGTACCTTCAGTAAAGAAAATAAAAATTTAATTTTTGCATATTTCCCAAGTAAGAGGGTTAAGTGATAATGATCAACTCATTTAACCACTGAAGTTGACTACCAGATGATCAAATCTGTACTTAAGAGACAGAATTCTGCTGTGAATGGAAAATCAGAAGGCACTTGTGCTCTGGTTATAACCCAAAAGAAAATATGCTTTGCACTTGGCTGTTTCTGTGCACGTTAAATATTCATGACCAGATTTACCCATTATAGAAATGCTCACTCATATCATTATGCCACCTAATGAATTGCTTCCCCTGTTGAAAGTAGTCATTAAAACTTTGTATCTCATCCAATCTCATATTAAGTTTTCCCACTTCCCCACTTCCATAACTCCTTTTGTTTGCTGAGAGGTTTTTGAGTAATAAATGTAGGGTTCATATCTCACAGGATTAATTAGAACCTGCAACATATAGTTATAGGTGCCTTACAATACACCTGTTAGGCCTTCTGAGACCAAACAGCTACAGAGCAGGTCACGTAACACATATTAAAATCTGCCTTTTCAAATGAAAACAAGCAATGTCTTCCAAATATCTCTCATGGCATGAATTATCCTGTAGATAATCTTCATCATAAATTATGTTCAAATTTAGACCTTGGGCTTTCATCTGGTGAGACACCTTTCGTGTCCACTGATTTCATCACTTTCCATTCTCAGGAAAACTCATAGTTCTTGGCTCTTGGTTCAGTGACATGACCTTACAACAGGAAACAGAGGAAGAGAAATCCATACTAAAGGGAATTGTCCCCCTTCTCTCCATTCTTAAAAGCAAGCCTCCTGGTGACTGCTCAACGGATATTGCTGATCACCCTCTCAGTGACACTCAGGGATCAGAAAAGCACTAAGAAACCTCACTTGGAAGACGAAGCAATCTTCTTCTACAAGTTTCAGCTGTTTTGACAGCTGGAGCTACAGGGAACTGAAGTTTGAGTTTTAATCTCTTTTTGGATTTTGACCATTTACACAGGGGACAAAATCTGGCTCAAACACCATGACTCACTTCTGCTAGTAACTCAGTTTTGCCTTCCCTTACCTTCCAATTGCCATAGGATAAGTGATTTACATTTAACTGATGGGAGTGAGTCATGTCCTTCTAAACAGAAAGCACAAGCCTTGGCCACTGAAAAATGTTCAGAAATAATGCCAAACATTTCCTTATGGACAGAAATATTAAATGTAATATATTTTTTTTTCACAGCATACCAAATGGAAAAAAGTATGGTTTTTGTTTGTGTTGTTCTGTAGCTTCTCTACTAGTGGCAGCTATTTTTTTAAAAGTTTGACAATGTATTTTACTTCTTCTGTTTATCGGTAGAGATAGCTTTAATCAGGCCCTTGACACAGACATGTAGGTACCCTGAACTTCTGAGGGTCTGATTTTATAATATCAAAAGCCACATGTAACAAAAAATCCTCTTTAAAGTGAGGTTGTCTGTGTTTTCTGAAAAACAGTTTTGCTGTTGCTGTTGAATCACTATGAACATTTAATAGAATCAGCTGGAAGATGGATAGGCTCAGAAAACTTTTTTTGTTGCAACAATTTTTGAATGCTGCACTTCACTAACTGGGGACTTGAAAAATTGGTGATGTCATGTATTTATGTCTACCTGCCTCTGTGTCTGCATGTGCCTGAGTTACAGACATTTATGTATTTTCAAACGGATTACAGCAGTTTTAGAAAGCACAAGCTTTTGTGGCACGCTTGATAATTCACTTATTTTAACTAAAAGGAAGCTTTTAAATAAGGTTTAATAACATTTTATTCCAGATTTTGTATAGTTTATTTTGATATGGAACTCTTCAGAGATGCCCAGCAGAAAAAGAGACTGTTCATGTCAATGATTTTTACACTGATATGAAAAAAGAATGTTTTGTCACCTTTTCTGATTCAGATGGTGATTTGCTTCATGACTAAAATAGTTTCTATGGTGTCTCTTCTTGAATGAGGACTCCACAGTCTGGTCCTTTTGGCTAGACAAATAGTTGAATAGAGATTTTATTTTCCCAATGAACAACAGTCCGCTTCATCCTTAAATAATGCAATGAGTAACTTTTTGTGCTGTAGTCCCAATAGTCTGCCTCTCTAAGGATTGTCATGCTCTATCCTGCTACAGATGTGACATCTGAAGGCAAGAGGAACAGAGTGAGTATAGATGAGATGATAGCATATTTCTATTTTTATCTTATTTGTAGAAGTACAATCATTCTTTTCCTGAGTCCGGTCTTCCAAGAGAAATATTTTTATTCAGTGACAGAAAAGTATTGAAAGCATGACTGTACA
>NW_010255420.1:0-302 GCF_000690775.1 Eurypyga helias | reverse complement strand
CACAGAAATTCTGCTGGCATTATTTAAAATACAGATTATAATTTTGATATAGAATTATTCATTCTTAGATTCAGAGCATTTTGCCAATCAAATTATTGTCACAGGAAATTCAGCAAATATATTCAGATGTGAATCTTCATATCTCTATGTGAACATGAGGGTTGGGCTATGTAAATATGTAATTACTTCTTAGTATGAAACCTGAAAGTCAAAGATTCCATGGCTTCATGAGATCTGAGTCAGAAAATAATAAGAAGAATTTGTAATATTTAAAAAATATTTTATTTCATATTTGAGTTTTT
>NW_010255419.1:0-5480 GCF_000690775.1 Eurypyga helias | reverse complement strand
TGGCGTGTACAACCCCCGTCCTCCAGCCAGGGAGGAACTGGCGTTGGGCGGTAAATTGATTGGCAAAGCTTTAATTAATCCTTCGGAAGCCTTGCGCTAGCCCACTCATTTTTTTCCGAACCATTTTTTTTCTTTCATAGGATTAAAAGCATAAGGTGTTACAACTGCGGGCCACACGCTCGTTTTGCTTGTTTGTTGTGAAGAGGTGCCGTTGGTGTCTCGGTTTGTACGTTACGGTTAAAACGCGTCCTTTTGTGCTTTCGGTTTATTGCAGTTTGCTGTGGTGAGGTTATGACTATTGCGAGATCAATAGTCATTACTTATTCATGTTTCTAGTAACACAGTTCTAATGAATGCAAAGAATCTACCCCGGCGATACATTCTTCTTCAGCAAGTCTTTCTGTAATCTTTAATTCATGGTGTGAGAAGTACGGAAAACAAATTTCCTTGGCCATCTTTAGAGATGAGCAAAGGGCCCGGCGAGGAGCCTCCCGCTCAGGCAGAGGCGGCTCTGGCAGTGGCTGTTGGGCAGCAGGAGCGAGGGGTTGGTTCTGTCCGCACGTGGCCGGCTGTCTCGAGCGAGAAGGTCATCGCATTGTCCTGCTCGGTGGCGTCGGGTAGCGCTGTGGGCAGCCGGGCCCAAACCAATGGCCCTGCTGCCGGAGCAGGAGCTTGGCTCAGGTCAGTCTAGGTATGGAAGAACTTAAGCAGAGGGAATGCTCATGGCTCTATCCGGGCTGCGAATCCCACGGTTTGGCATGCGAGAGGAGGTAGCAGCTGTCAGGGGGATGCTACGGCTCCCCATGTGCGAAGCAGCAGGGCACTGGCTGTGTAAACAAACCCGGGGTGCAGGAAAAGAAGGCAAACTAAGGTTCTTCTGCCCGTTCCGGGAGCAGCAGGATGGAGTGCCGTCCCTCACCTGCATCTTGGGGCAAAGCAAGGACTCCATTGCAACCCTAAAATCCCTTGAAGGAGCTGATAAATGTTGCAGCTATTTACTCGATACAGGAGCCTTTCTACAGGGCTCTGTAACTTGTACCAATTTTCTGCTGTAGTACTATCACTTAATGTTCAGCTTCACTGAACCTCGGCTGGGAAAACCCATTTGTAAGTAGCTGCCTTCTGTTCCTGTTGCCAGTGCTCTCTGCTTTCCAGAGCTGCGGGGTGGATCCTGTCGTTATGTGGCTGTCAAACAGGGTAAACCGGGTCAGAAGGATCAAGAACCCTTTATCTGAATAATCTAGGTATAACAGCGGAGGAAAATGGGAAAGGACTTTTATCTTGGAGGGAGTAAGGCTAAACTGAAAAAAGTTTAATTTCAAGCAGCATGCCTTTAAACACGAAGACATTAGGTTGTAGTGTGGTGCTACGAGAGTACTACAGTATGCTGGAATACTACGAAATGTAGTGCACAGATGCAAGGGATTTTAAAGACTCATTAAAATGTGAAAGAATATAGTGGAAAATAAGGGTCTGTGCTTTTGCTTAAAGCTTTGCATGTAGTGACAGTGCTGAGCTTAAAGTAGCTGCAGTTAAAGTCCCCACAGTAGTTGCAGCAATTTCTGCAACTGTGACAGCAAGGAAAACACAAGAAGCTGGATGTCTGGCTCAAATGATAGTGCTCTGCAGGGATGCAGGTATAAAATCAGGTCACGAGAAAATCACGAGTAGGAGAACCTCTCATCCCTTCGATGGGTAAGCCTGCAGGAAACCACTCACTCTGAGTGAATTGTGAAATAAGTGTGGTCTTACTTTATTTATGTGTATATATATATATAGAAATATTTCCCATATATGCCTGCCTGGCTTGTATAAAAGGCTGAAATGTTGTTCTAAGAATGTGCCCTGTGCCTACACTAGAAGTCTCATGTTAAGCATTGTATCAATCGATGGAGGCTCCACTGGAAGAGGATATATGCTTTTAATAGGTTAATTGCTAACTTGTCTTGACCTGTTTTCAAGCATATGTTGTGAGCGCTTGGTTTCTCCTAAATAGCTAAAATGCTGCTTCATTGGGAAACTCTCAATCATTTCTTAGATCAGTTCATACACTGGCATTCTTGGTAAGGCTTAGCTGTGAACACCCTTTAAAAGGAAGATTTAAAAAGCACTGAAGCTAAGCTATTTTTGTGTATTGCTGAAAGGAAGTGGTAACTCCATCACCTACTGTCTTCAGTTGCAGCTGGGAAGGTGCTGTGCAGCTGCCTGATGCACGGGCTGGTAGGCTGTGCCCGCTGTCTGTCACCTCACAAACCTTACGGTTTCCCTTCCTTATCTGTACCTATTATTCAGTCTTATCTTTGACTGTAAGTTGTTTGGGGCAGAGATCATCTTGCCTGTGTTCTATTCCTGGTACCTGACAAGGGCTCCTCAGCACGCTGGTAATACAGACAATAAACAACGGGTTTAGCTGCGTAGCGTACACAGGCAACTCTGCCATGGTGCCTTAAACTTATGGGTTATCAATGTAAATCCTTAGTCTGATTGGGAAACACTGGAATATTCAGTAACAGGAGAATAAAACACAGTAATTCTGGAGGTAGACGTGTGAGTTGGTAGGGTAACTGTTATACTATGGCCTGTCCCCTCTGCTGCAATCCTGCACTGGCCATGTTGCTTACAATTCTAGGCTCCGAGCAGCCCAGTGAGGAACATTGTTGGCAGGCGTTGCCCATGCAGAACAGGACACACAGTCACATGCATAAAGTGTAGGTGATCTGTAGGTTCAGGCTCTTATTTTTCCGCTTTTTCAACATCCAGGGCCTAATTATCAGGCAACTATATAGACTAGTGGCGTTCAACTTTTACATCCAACAGTAAGAGTCAACATGGAGCAGTCTGAAATACTGAAGACGCTACGGACTTGACTGAACAGGCAATTTTCTTGCCAAAAAAGGCCAACCTCATCTCAGGCACTATTTCTACCCTTTATAAATTGTGAACAGGGTTGGCTGGGATGATGCTGATGTGATGTGATGGTAATCCTTTAGTAACACTGATACTAGTGGTAGCAGAACGTCCCATTACAGCACAATTTAGGCATCACAAATGGCTACAGCTGTCTGAAGATGAGTCCCATGGACAACCAGAGGAAGCAAAAGGAAAGTTCCTTCAGTGAATTTTCGTGTGGCGGTGGCAGCTGCCATCAGGCTGTAGCAGTTGTATCGTTTCCTCGGTAAGAATATTGTATCTTTCAGAGAAGTCATTTCTTGAAACCAGTTAATTAGGACAGTTATTTCTGGCCGTGGCATTTGTACAGAACAGAAGGCATGATTGTTCTTATGTTTGTTTCTCCGAGTCCTTTGATCGACTAGAAGCTCTCAATGCTTTACGCTATAAATTACCTCAATGCTTTGGCAGTTCATTTCTTTTCTTGTGTACTTGGTTAGGAAAATGCAGAAATCCTTGTGACTCAGCTTCAGACTACTATAAATTATGAAGAAATGGGGGAGGGGGGTCACATTTCAAATTAGAAAAGGCAATTCTAGGAGGATGGGAGGAATACTGGTTGCTAAATTGGAGATAAGCATCTCTTGGTATCTCAAAATCTGAGCAGCTACCGCCACCTAGAGATGCACGCCCCGAACATGCTGCTGTGGCTGGCTCTTGCAGCTGAGGCTGGGAGGCTGCTAACCCCAGTTGTTCTTTCTGGGCAGCAGGAAATTTAGGTTATGCATGCGGGCTTTATTTAACCCTGTAGCTGAGGTGGTACCTGCGAATCCTGTTCTAGCAATGCAGGTAACCAATCTTCATAGTCTTCCTTGTGCGTGGCTCAGACAGGTAAACGAGAAGGATCGCTTTCAGTAAATCATTTGCTGACTGAACTTTAGACTACACCTAAAGAAGCATCTGCGAGTCAAATTTATACTGGCTTGTTACAGCTGTCGGTGAGGCTCGATAGCATGGCCAAAGCCTGCAACAAAAGAATGCAATGTAGAACCGGTCCCTTAAGGATTTGAGATGGTTTGAGGGGGTTTGTTCCTCGACCCCATCACTGAAGTCTGCTTGGTATGGGATGTCTTTAGTAGATACTTGGGGGAATAGAAAATTCTGATTTTCTTAATGTATCGACTCAGTGGCCTTTAGCTTGGTTACACTAGATCCAGGATTTTCCCAGTTTCAAAACTAAGTATTAAACTGGGTATGAGGGTATTTGTTGCTACCTCAAATCTAACAACATCCAATACACTTTTTATATCTGCCCCTTGGTTCCTAGGATGTAGTTTCCTGTTTTGTTTTGAGCTCACAAGTTCTGATTTGTATGTTTTATGTGTCAGTCTTTGGCTATAGCAGGTTCTTCTTCTGTGTTTTGGAGAGAAGAATAAGCACTGTTCCCTGCTTAATTTGTGAGGAACTGCTTAGAGAGAAGCAATGTGACTTTTACCTGTTAAACTCATAATCTTGTGTGCAATTGTTGCTGTTTGACTCTTACAGACACAGTATGTTTTGGGGGCTTTTTTAATAACTGCTAGCTTATGGCTATCAAATGCTCAGTGGAGTAAGAAACCCAACACAACTAAACCTCAGTGGGAGTTGAGCACTTGCATCTTGCAAAGCCTTGAAAATGCAAGCCACTAGTTGATGCCATGTACTGCATATCTTTCCAGGAGATGGTTTTGATAACTTCTTAACACACCTGAAATCTGTCTGTGCAAAACATATTGGGATAAGTGCCTAATGTATAGCTTCTGAGGGAATAGGGTTTTCCCGGGGGAAACCGAGGAGATGTGACACAGACATTTGCCATTCAGGTCAGGAGGCAACTGCAGACTCTACCATATGAAGGTGTATGAGGAGGGAGCCATCGTACCAAACGAGTGTTTGGAAAAACTATCCTTGGCTCAGCTGGAGTTGTGTATCCAACCTCTGTCTCCCCAGTATGCACACTGGGCTACAGGAAGGCTTGTAGTCCTTTGCATGCAGGTAGCATAGCAAGAGGAGTCTGGAAGAAGATTGAACTAGATGAAGTCTTGAGCAAAATGCTGTTATATGCTCTTTGTTAATTCAGCATGCAAAAGACTTGGAGCATGTTGCTGCAGTTAAGGCTGTAACAATGGTAACAGGACTAGAGTCTCCCCCCACCCCGTTCCTGTAGTATAAATCTCGTAAGAGAGTTAAGCATGATCTTGTGCCAATCCTAGCACATGTTGTGCCTTATGTAGTCGTGGCGGTTTGGTGAGGTTCCCACTGACTGGAAAAGGGGAAACATAACCCCCATCTTTGAACAGGGGAAAAAAAGAAGATCCAAGGAAACATAGGCCAGTCAGTCTCACCTCTGTGCCTGGCAAGATCATGGAGCAGATCCTCCTGGAAACCATGCTGAGGCACATGGAGAATGAGGAGGTGATTGGTGACAGCCAGCATGGCTTCACCAAGGGCAGATCGTGCCTGACGAACATGGTGGCCTTCTACAATGGGGTCATGGGCTCGGTGGATAAAGGACAGGCAACTGATGTCATCTACCTGGGCTTGTGCAAAGC
>NW_010255418.1:0-35405 GCF_000690775.1 Eurypyga helias | reverse complement strand
ACCACGACATATGCTCAACCCTAGACATACACAGGAAGCCTAATTAAACAGTTCTGGTCTCCTGACCACTTCTAAGTTTTTAAGTACATTGCAGGATACGAAATGCTGTGCCCACTTCTGTTCATGCTGGAAGTTGAGTGTTCCTACATAAATACAGCAACAAAGAAGCTTTAACTCAAGGGTTTATTCTCCTTTCTTTCAGTAAAAACGTAGACAGCACTTTAGATGATGAGTCACGTTTTTCCAATCAAAACACCCCCTCTTGAATACACCAGAGAGGTATGAATAGAGCCATACAAATAGTGATCGTTAATATATTAACTTCTCCAAATCGAGCTCATAAGCTTGCTGGTTTATGGTTATCAGATGGCTGCACAGTTGGTAAGTCCTTGTCCTGTCTGCCTTAGAAAGCTATTCAGCCAAGAAAAATGGATTTTTAAATATGCATTTTCAACCAGTAATAAAACAAGATGATTAGGCAATAGCTTTTGACCGTAAAACTGCATGATTTAAGTGGCAGCATGGAAACCCCTGTTTCTTAGAACCTAACTGCACCGTTAGTTTCAGATATATTGAACTGCAGCAATTTCTCAGCATCGTTATTTTGGTCAACCTAAGGAAGATGCTGCAGTAGAAATATTGACAGTAGTAACTGCTGTACAGTAGTGACTGCTGGCCTCACAAGACAAATTATCTCTGACTTCCCAAGCGAGAGCAATGAAGATGACACTTAGAATTTGATTCCACAGTAGATATTACTTCTAACATTCAGGTCAAAGACCAACTTGCCTAAAGAAATATGGTGAAAATACACACTCTCCTCTCTGCAACGTAACCAGTGCACACCACTTGTTCTCCCAGTCAAAAGACACAGAACTCAAGCACTGCCTTTCACATTGCAGTCACCTTCAGAGATTTCTCCTCTCGTCACAGTTACGCAGGCAGTTGCCTAAAGGATAAATCACGGCAATCCATATGAGGTGAGAGGGGGAAAGCGCTGCTTCCTTATTTCCCTCAGTCTCAGCAACAAAAGGACTGCTGCCGAGACTTTATCAATTATTTATGCAGCTTCCATTTCTTTTTCTGCTCTTTATTCCCCGGATTCAAATACCTCCCCCTATGGACCAAACTCTATCTTCAATTACTGATTCAATTGGGCAACAATTTTTCCTTTGCTCATTTAAGTTCTTTCATTTTGTTTGACTTGAACTGTTAGAACAGCAGTGATTTGTAGATTAGATAATACAGAGTTTGGAAGTCGGCCAAGAGCTATAGGTTGACCTGCAACATAAATCATGTAGACTTGGCAAGGAGGATGGAGTAAAGAATATTGCAGTGACTGTCATGGGCTTTGCATCAGACCATGATTACTCTAGCCTGATCCACGTGAACAGTGGCACTCAACAACAACTGGATAAGTAGCACAGCCAAAGTACCTGTGCAGTCTGCAGATTCGTAACTTAACAGTGACCTCTGAATATCCTTTGCAGCATATAAATCCCAGATAACCACACAAGCAACAAGTGAAAACCCCAAATAAACGTGTCAGTCAGCTCCCTGTGCTAGACTCCAGACAACACATTTAGCTTGAGTTCACTCTTTCATCTTCACCAGAAATTTCTTATTTTGCTAAAAAACATAATTAAAACAAAATCAGCTATTTTAAAACTAGCTCTACAAGCATGTGTCCATTCCCAACCAGTATTACATATGCAGGATACTCATACTCTACCACAGAAGCTAACTGAAGGCAGGGAGAGGGATTTTAGGTTCATTTTAAGTCCACAAAAACTCCATATCGTCTCTGGAAATCTCTCTCTGAGACTCTGAATTTTACACTGGACCTGTTAAGGTGTTAATGACTCAGAAACAGCACATGTCCATCTTTTTAGAGGTTGTGGATGATGTCTTTAATATAATGAAAGCACATTAAAAAAAAAAAAGCTCAGAAAATAACTTCTCACTCTTCCTTTCCCATTCTTTGCAGCTTGAAAAATCTTGTTGTTCATAAAGAACAATTTTGTCTATTTCCATTAAATAACACATTAAGACAACCTGAAAGTTCTGAAGTGAGAGGGAAAAGCACTGAGAAGTCTAATTACTGTCATTACACAGATAGTTGTTGTGTAATGGTTAATTATGGACGTAACAGTTATGGCACCACGCCTAAGGCTGAATCAAGCATTTAGCCTGAAAAGTGTGGATTTTTTACACAAAGTTTCTGAAATTTTTGTATTTATTTAATATCCAAGCAAGCCTTGCTTACACTGAAAACATAAAATGTAATCTGTGTGGAAGTCTCACCGTCTTTCTCAGAGGTTTTTTTAGTGATTAACTTCTCTCCTTGGAGGACAGAGAACAAAGCACAATTTTCTGTTATCTGGAGCACTCTGCATCATCTTACTCTGCTAAGCAGAAGTTGTTCTCCCATCACACAGGCAACAGTGCCCTATGGTAATGTACTAGAAGGGCTTAAACTCCTATGATGATGAACTGTATCTCTACCTTAGATCCACTGCACCCTCGGGAACATGCATTTTCTAATGCTAAACACTTACGTAAATTGGCCAGATAACACATACTTACTAGCAATACACAGATGACACACAGCTCTTTGTTGACAGAGCATTACTACTACACCCAATGATTCAGTATTTGGAGAAGATCAATTACAAGGTGAGGTAAGACTGGTCAAAACGGAGGCTGAGGTAGGAGAACTGTAGTCACACCACAGCTCAGCAGTCTTATTTTAAAAGACCATCTGCAACTTCTGGCTGACAGCTGGAGTAGGTCACCCTTCCTTACTGACTTCGTGTATATCTCCTGGGGAGAGAGGAAGGAGGAGGCCAAGGAGAAAGAACTGCTGGCTGTGCAGGAGACAAAAAGTCTTATATTCAGTCCGTTAAGTAAATATCTGACACAAACCTCATCCCCACTTCTTCGCTTTGTCTCTTCTAGAAAACTGCATGCAATAATTAAAAATAAATTTAAAAAACACCCACAGGTCAATCCACTGCATTTCCGCCTCCACAAGGTGGGAGGAAAAAACCATGACAGATGTTAGGTGGCCTTGTAGAAGGTGATGAACAGACTGTAGAAATGTAGGGAGACATGCAATACAGGAGAACAAGACAAATCAACTCTAATGCTCACTAAGTGGCCCAAATTCAAATAAATCTATTACAATTAGTAATTTTACAACAAAGCAACATGAGCCAGAAATTAAATGCAGAGAGACTTTTAGGTCAGTATCAATCTGATGCAGACGATGAGTAAAGCCAAAAATAGACATATGTTTTAAATTCACATTTGTTAAATTGCTTCAACTTCACACAGGTTTAATTCAAACAGACCTGTCTCTAGCTTGTATCCCAGAGAGTTTTTTATAAATTCCAAGGTATTATTAATATGGTACTACTTTAAAGTTACTTTTCTCATTAATATCTCATGTAACTAAAATTAGAAAAAGCCAATGCTCCTACATTGTAGGATTCAGCTGGATCCAGATTCAGCTTTTTTATAAATTCCAAGGTATTATTAATATGGTACTACTTTAAAGTTACTTTTCTCATTAATATCTCATGTAACTAAAACTAGAAAAAGCCAATGCTCCTACAGAAGATTCAGCTGGAGAATGAGTACATATCAAATGTCACAGACTAAGTGTACAACTATTAGCCTTCATCTCCACATAGCTTAGAGAAGTATTAAAAACACTCCAAATGAAAGCAGACTCACTTCAAACACCAAAGCACAGCAAGCCTCTGTACATCTTGACAGGACTGATGTATTTTGTGTCACTATGAGCATAGCTTAGACACTAGATTAGTCACTCCCACTTGGAAATTTTTATTAAAGAGCTTTAAACATCTTGTTCATGTAAGTAGTATCTTTCACCCCCCAGGCACTTTACCCATTTGCCTAGGTAAAACATCAGCAAAATACAGTCCACCCTTATTTGATTATAGCAGCACTCAGCTTTCATAAATAAGGAGGGAGAAAAGACAGAAATAATTTAAACACTCAGTAAAACAGTGGGTATTCCTGAAACTGCCAGTGAACGCAAAGGGCTGTGATTGCCGTGCATCTATTTAGTTTCACTTGGCTTGCGATTCTGATCTTTCTTCTTGCACAGTGGAAGCAGGAGCTCATGGACTAACTTCTTGGAGATGCTGAGCCCAAGGCAGGCAAGAATAGTGGCTCTGGATGCTCAGTGTCTCAAGGAAAAACCATCCATTTCATGTTGAGCCTTCCTCCGCAGGCAGTCTCAAAGCATGTGGTACAACTGTTAGGGTCAGAGCCATGTCAATCCTACTACAGCTCAAGAGTAGCTACTGATTTCAAGCCTGCTACTTATCACAACTTCAAAAGACCATGATGATGTGAATTACAAAGGTTGTCCCTCTTCTCCACTTTCCCTCTCTCAGTTATCCCTTCCTCCAGAGAGAGAAGGGTGTCGGATGGAGCTAGCACACCCATAAAATTTTACTGCGAGCAACACTTATTTAACTTCCGCATGCTCCAGAGTTTACCAACATACATTTGGCATTGCATGCTGCGGAGAACACTTTGCATTAAATACATATTGCCATCAATTAATCACCGCTATGACTTCAGTGGATTCATGTTCAGGACCTCTTTGTCTGTGAGGCCTTTCAGTGCTGTGGCTTCAGCTGCTCATCAGAACAGCAGTCCCTTAGGAAAGCCTCAAAAGACAGTTTCTTCTTCCCCTCTTAATTTCATTCTGTAAATTTAATTCCAGTTATTATGTGCACTGACAATAGCCTTTCTATGCCGTTTGTTTATAGAAAGTGACATCACTCCCTTTGAAAAACCAGGAGGAGGAATCTGTGGAAATAGATGTGCCGTGGCAGGGGACCACTTTGGAGTGAGGCTCCTTCACACAGGGCGAGCAGCTGTACAGGCAGCTCGCTGAGGGACCGAGCCCTTTGCAACTGCAAACCACCAGCAGGAAGCAGCCTCTGTGTAAGGAAGTGATTAGGTATTTATATCCTTCGCTGTGGCCAGTAAACAGAATTAGTGTGACTTGGACCAAGTTTTAATTATACAGAAGCTTAATGATCTAAGCTGTTGTGGGAGGAGAGCGTGGGGGAAGAGAATGACGGGTCAACAAAGTGCATCTGTCTGTTTATTCTCCTTCTCTCTTCAGAAATGGCATTCACAGAGCTATTTTTATTGGGTTTTACAAGGTGGTTTTTTCCCCTTAGTCCAAGGAATATTAGATTCATAGATGGCTCTTGAAGCAGTGAAAAGCAAGGAGACCAAGGGTCATATTTGTACGTGCAACTCCCTACCAGCATTTAAGTCACTAAGCTTGAAACACCAGCAACCTCATTTGTCAGCATGCATCCACAAACCTCCTCGGCAGGTGAGAAAATCCTCCCTGAGCGGCACCTACCCACACTCTGTGAGCTGACAAAGTTACACTGCTGCCTTGACCAACAGCACAACTTGAGGGTCTTAATGAAGAACCAGCACTGAGTTCATCAGTGGAGGCTGTAATTAGAAATCTTGGTGGGAGTGTGTTGGCTCCTACCTGTCAGAAAGGAAACTGATCTCCTGCATACTTCACTCCAGGAACTGTAATTGGTTTTGCATGTGCCTCCTTATTTTTCCTATGATTTCCCAAACTGGAATCCACCCCTAGCAAATTGTATTGAATATTACTGCTTCATTCCAGCTACAAAAAAAGCTCTGAAAAACATGTAGGTTCAGCCTGTTGTTTAAAACATTTTTGATCCTTTCTGATTTTCTGTTGCCTAGAGGGAGAACTCCTTGAAAATGTCCAACACTTAGCTTGTCTAGGGATTCTCCTCAGCTCAGCAGTTGCAGGGAAAGGAGAAAACTCACACTATAAAAGGTGCATGTTTCGCATTTCTAAATGCGCTTAGAGTCACAGCTAAGCCCTTGGCTGGTCTTCCTAAGCAAATAGATGGTCCGTACAGGTTCGGATCTTACTAAAGCCTACTTGCAGGGATTTCATTAACCCCTGCCATTCATTTTAAAGCTGGAAATAGGTATAGAGAAACAGCATGCATGCTAAAGTAGGTAAACTCAGAGACTTCTGGGTTTAGTCATAAATAAATACTGGTATTTCCCTTTTTCATCTTTCAAGTGTTAATTGCTACAATGGCCTCCCAACATGACTCCAAAGTGGCAGAATGCACATCACTCTAATAAACAAAAAATAGGGCCACCTTGTTAAAAAAGTGGGGCTCTGGCATTCACTGTTTCCACAAAACCAGAAATGTTTTTATGTGAGTAGTTTGCAATCCCCTGGAAAAAAATAAAGGTGATCAACATTGTTATCCCTCCAGTGATGCTGAAAAGCACCCTAACAGTAATCTGAAATGTGACTTTCAGGCAAACAAAGAACCTATTTTACCTTACACATGGACTGAGTATTCAAATTACTTCCAGACAGAAAAGTGCAGCAGAAGAAACTGTGATTTACTGCCATCTTCTTCCTTCAGTGGAGCTCATTATGATTTTGACTAACAAGCATCCCTATCAGTGGGGGTAAACCACTGCTTTGTCAGCTCAAGTGCCACTCACCTAACCAGAGCACAATCCCGCTATCAATCAACTCTGTCAGGACACAGGCACTATGTTAACAGATGGAGGGGGATTCGAGCCATACCAACTTGCCTCACGAATGCTCAATTAGAGAAATCTCAAATCCAAAGTGAATTACAGGCTCCTGCACAGGTGACCTGTGCTTGCACTGAGCAGACACGCGGTTACATGCCTGCAAGCAGCACGCAGAGCGCGGGTAGGTAGGAGAGGCATCGATGCATCGCTCAGGTAAAGGTCACACAGATTTGAGCAGCTGCAGATTACAAAGCAGCTATTCAGGCAATTAAGTGCTCCTCACCCTGCGCTGACACTGCAGAACACAGCTTCATGGTTACTACACTGCTAGTGAAATCGCTTTATCAAAGGTTTGGTTTTCTTTTCAAAATAGCTGTTACCAGTTTTCAGTTTAACCAGTAGTATCAGCCTATGTGGTTAAAGCAACCTCAAAACTGGAGTTACCTTTTTTAGTTGATAAGAAGACAAAAAACCAATCCAAAACCATTGATACTACCAAATAGATAGTATAAAGTGGATAATTCTGTACTCTCATTTAAGGGATGATCAGCTGGATTCAATCACCAAGTGAAGAAAGAATCAGGTTACCACACTTTAAATCCTGGTCCAACACATCACCATCTGTGAATCAGCTTCCACAAAAACCCATGTCTTGTTCAGTGTGATAAAGTTTGGCACAGCAAAAACCTGTTTCTCTATGCCCAAAGATAAAAACATGAAACATCTAAAATGAATCAGAGAGAGGATTATTCTGCAAGAAGTTATCTATCATTTTGAGCCAAACTTCTGTAGTTTGTCATTCTAAACTAGACATCTAAGGCAATTAAATTGGCTTTTCTTTAGGGTGCACTGTTGATAAAAATAATTTGTGAATGTGCTAAGTACTGTTTCTGCCGATTCCAATTTCTTCACAGTGACAGCAATAGAAAGGATCATCACTTATTCACCTAGAATAAATGCCACCCCAAGAAGTAAGACATTCTTTAGTGTTTCAAGGAAAATAAATTCTTTAAAAAAACACGATTTACAGGCTACCTCCTTTCATGATGCACAGAGACATACCTTCTTAAAGATGTTGTTATATATATTTACACAGAAACCACACAACAGGAAACAGTGTTGTTGATTCCAAATGTCAATTATTCTTTTAACACCACAGTAAAAAAAAATCCATACCTGAAATTTTTTACTTCCTGACAAGCTCCTGTAAGACATATCATAAGGATTATGCACTGTCTAACTCTATCATGCCTATCAATCACATGCACCAAGGACAGCGTTTTCAGAGTTTTCATTCTTAGGTGTAAAACTGCTAGTTCAAATTTGGAGGCCAGTGCTTCAACACAAAGCAGTCAGCAATGGGTATATTTGCTATTTACTGTATTTCATGACACCCATTCACCTGTATTGAATGACACTTTAAAAGGTTGCAGACACATGGTAAAACACTATGATGAGACAGATGGAGAACTACAAAATGGATTGCTTCCTGACATAGAAAAAGTTGTTACAAACAGAAAATCCCAAAATGAGTTATTTAATTCTGCAAGAGTAAGCAGCTGTTGACCAGTATTTCCAAACTATCAATATGGAGTCAGAACGAAGGCTTTAACCAAGACATTTGTAAGGTTCTAGTCCTTTATTCAAATGCAAACAACATGCATTGAATGTGTGTATAACAAAACATATTTGTGTGTTCTGTGGCTTCTGGAGAGAATACTTCTACATGTACCCACTTCACAGTCCAGCAGTGTAACTGGAACACAGACAGCTTCACTTATTTTAAATTAAATTTTAAATAATAGTTAGGAGGAATGGAGAAAGAGTTTATTGAACAGAAAACAGCATTTACCGACAAATAACTTTTTAAACATGCAGAACTGTTCAAGAAGGTTAAAAGATAGCAAAGAGATTCATTCAACTCTGAATGTTGAAGAAGGAAGAAAAATGAAAGGCTATTTGAAGTGAGCAACTCTGCCATTTACCACTGCAATTATGCTATTTGCAATGAAGTAGAAAACTCCGCAGTACATAACAAGATGGGAGACAGAAAATGTGACTATATTTTCAGAATCCCAATCAGAATTATTTGAGGCACATTTTTAAAACAAGAGAGATTAGAAGTAGGCTAAAGTAAAGACTATCAATTTTTTTGACTTCTTATCCTATGTGTGTGTTTTCCAATATGAAATAATCTCTTTAGTTTCAAGATTTTTATCATGACACTTCAAACAAACTATCATTGCCTTTCAGCAAAACAGATCTGAGAACATTAAATACTTACTTCTTTCCTTTACAGAAACTATTCATCAAACTGAAAACTCACTCTCCTAAACTGTTTGTTCCCAACAATACACAAGAAGATACTTTATCTCCTGGCTAATCCCACCTGATGTGCAGGACCAGAGGCCCAGAGCCAACAGGAACAAAGGAAGGTGGCACATATTAAAACGTAAAACAGAAAAAGAGGACAGCATGAGAAACAGGACATTAGTGGGAGCAGGACATCACTTTGGAGAAGGAGCACCCAGTCAGATCAACCCAAGATAAAAGCCCAAGTAAAATATTAAGGCACAAGGTACCGTTAAACTATGCACTGTCAATACCACTGCACACTCCACAGCATTGCATGACACTCACAGGACCAGGGAGGTTGCCCTGCTCGTGAAGTGTTTTACACTGCAGTTTTTTTCCATTACTTTTCCATTAAGTTGATGGAGTTCTGGAAACTACTAGAGTCAAGTCAGGAGGACAGAAATCACCATGAGTACTACCCTTACAGCACTGGTCTTCTGGTGTCAATGGAACAGTATTTTCCAGGAAAGACGTTTCAGACACTTAGTCATTGGTGATAGCACAGGGTAACAGCCTAATTACAGCACTATTTCTGGCCAGCTACTTTCTGGCTCCTTTTAGAACACTGATGACACAACTGTCATCATTTTTAAGGCACCCAAGGTGACAGAAGATAGGTGTTATATGCCATCCCTACAAGCACAACAAATATCACAGGGGCCTTGGAAAACCCTTGAGAACAGTTGAGAAAGGAACAGAATAAATTTCTGTTCAGAGGATAAATGGCAATCTTAGAACATTTTAAAGAGAGTTTAATGATTGGCAATCCACGTTCCCAGCATGAATCCCTGCCTTTGACAATTATGCTTTTGAGAATTTCACAGCTTAAGGGAGAAAAAATGATATGTTGGAAAAAAATGAAGACAATATGCTTCACAACTCATTGCCAAGTCAGGTATTCATCCAACTGTAGAGTCAACTTGCTAAAACTAATAAACCAGCAAAGCTTCATAGATAAAAAAATGAATCATTGTATTTTAACACTTAGCATCGTGGAAAAAGAGGCCATCTTGATTTTTATTTTCAGGCATTGATTTTAAATTTCAGGCATTTGTGTAGGTTCTGCCTTAACCTCATGAACATAAATTATCATACAAGGTATGCACTGAAGTACCTCACTGAACTGGAAACCTAATCCCTGACAAGGTGCTAAGTTTTGTTTCTCTTCTCCAGAATCTGCTCAGTGACCCTTGGAACCCCCTTTTTCCAACTTCACACTGCTATCGTATACTAGTTCTCCACCAACTGCTTACTCAAAGGTTTCTATCAGGTTCATGACTGTACAGCATCCAGAAGGTAGGGTGTAAATTGAAGCACGAATCTATCAGACAAACACCAACGCTATTTAAACTCATTGTATGGGTATTATCACACAAGGATAAGCAGGCCAGCCAGCAAAAGGTAAGAAAATGTCACATAGAGTTTCATTCATGACTGTACAGCATCCAGAAGGTAGGGTGTAAATTGAAGCACGAATCTATCAGACAAACACCAACGCTATTTAAACTCATTGTATGGGTATTATCACACAAGGATAAGCAGGCCAGACAGCAAAAGGAGAGTTTCATATAAAGCTTCAATTTCAAGCACAAAAAATCCATAAAACTGCTTGGCTCACATCTATAGAAATGCGAACCTGATTACAGAAGGCTTTGACCTGAATCATGGAGAGCATTTATCCACCGATAATCCCAGGTTTTTCCATTTCAGCTGCTCACAACTCAACTTGAAGATTCTTATCAAGAGAAACAGGAGTTTCTCCCGTTCCCTCTGTGGCACATTCCATCAGCAGCTCAAGGCCATGGTTAATGTCTTAGCTTTATAGAATAAAACAATCTCCCCTTCAGTCTTCCCAGGATATCTTCAGATATAGGAGTCAAGATTCTTTCTCTCCTTCCTCACTGTAAGATGATAGCAATTCTGCTTTTATCCCTACACACACATCCCTCCCTCCCTCATGCATTTTAAGTGGCCTTTAAAAACCAAGAAGCATCCAAACTAAACAACAAGTTTTGTCTTTGCTTTGCTGATCCTCTGTGAACTGTAGAATTTGGCTTTCATAAGCCATCCTCAACTCATAATGTAACTCCTTATCTATATCATTTTTTTCTGCTTGTGGTGTTTAAGGAATATGTTAGCTGCATGGCAAAAGGAGACTTTAATGAAAATGCACCACAAAGATCTCTAAAATGAAGCAGTTACTTAGCTTTGGATAAGAAAGGCTTTATTAAGAATCCAATATATTAAAAGAAGAATGTCTTATCTGTGTTTTTTCATATACTGGTGGCTCCATTATGGTGCAAGGGGAACCCAGAATAACAAAGGAGTAATTTGAAGCAATTTCCTTTAAATGTTCTGCAGTACATTACAGAATAGCCCTGGTCTGTCAGGGCCCTGAGTACACTAATATGCCTTTGCAGCTGTGACCAGCCTCACCTGAGGGTGCTCCCACACCCTTGGGCACAGGAGCAACCTTCAAGCTTGGCCCTGGGCCTTCACTCCCTGCCCCAGGCTAAGTTAGAGGAGTGCTGGTCTCCATGTCTATATCTGGCTCCTTCATCTAGGCCGTGATCCACAGACTGGCCTCCTGGCTTGACCTCAGCCTAGCCTTATTGCTACAGACCTGGGTGATCACCATCCCTGATCCTAACCCTGACCTATGGATTGACTTCCTGGTTTGACCTTTGATCTGCCTTATGGCCATGATACAGTCTCATGATCCAAACTCTTGGTAGAACCTGGTCACCACCCCCAGATCTGTCCGGTGTGGCTGATGTGGGTACTAGTGGATGGGCCCTGACCAGTGAGGCCTTTGTCCTGCTAGTTTGGAGATCCCCCTTGGCTTCCAAATCCCCATCCCTTAGGCAGCAGCCCTGATCTTGACACAGTCTGTGTCAAGCCTGGGAGAGAATTTTTTACCCTCAGGTTATGAAGCTTATTACAGAAATAAAAAATGTTATTTTGTACAATCTTCTCCTGCACTAATTTAAACATTGTTACAAAATATGATGAAGTCACAGTCCTGTTTTCCAAAAGGAGGCAGGAAAGATCTGACCACAGCAGAAAGAATCTTGGGACATAAGGGGGCAGGGACAATATAATTACCAATTACTTAAATACTGCAAGAAAATGGGGTAGTAAAGAGCATGTTGAGTGAAAGAAACAAGGCTTCTGTTTACTGATGAAAGAGAGAGTCATCTTCTGTTTCTTGTGTAATCTGTCAAGTAAGAAATGTTTGATTTGGGCAAGAACCAGCAGAAAAAGAAAATACCACTACTGATCAGTGAGTGTCAAATCACCTTTTAGACCTAGACTAAACTTAGAATGAGGCTTCTTGCAAAGGACCACGTCTCTAAACAGCAAAACACTGATGTTTGCTCATCATACTTCCAAAGGAACTTAAAGTAATTAAACTGCAAGGCACATCTTCAAGACATATTCTTAATCCAATTTATCCCTACTATAAACCTGGAGCTCTTGTTCAGAATGTATTTCGATCCCTGTATGTTTCCTGCCTCTTTCTGTTCTCCTACAACTTAATTCTTTTTTCTTATACTGCTGCTGGGGCAGTGTGGGAAATATCCTTTGATGTTCTTGGCTTGTCTCCACCATTTTCTAGATTCTGCATAGAGGCAAGTTTTGTCTGGTACTGTAAGGCAAATAGCCATGCTATGTAGCTAGTAAGTTCGCCAACATTTCTCCTCTGTAACACCCTTTCCTTCATTGCCAAAAGACTTAGGCTACATCTTCTATATTGGGCTTTCCTCAACCTGTATACTTTTGTAGTTTAGATTGAGTCTAAATCAATTCAACCATTTCTAAAAAGTAGAAAGAGTATTTCCTCCTGATCTGACAAGAAACAGAAAACTATTCCTTTCTGAAAGTCAGAGCTTTCCAGTAAGATTTGAAGTCTGCTGGGATGGGACTACAGTCACAGGAGCAAAAGGAATGCACCTTTTACAATCACTTTTACAATCCAGACAAAATACAAGCCTTTGTACGAGTCATAAGCTATGCATTCAGAGCAGAGTGCCTAACTGTAAAACTCCTATCTCCCCAAAGATTTAATCTGCATTATGTACAATGAACCTTTCACACACATATCTAGTAATCCTACTTGTTCCCTGGAAATAAGAATGATGAGCAGTCAGAAGGTGCGGTTGCAGGGAAAATCACGCTGAGGTTGAGTGTTCTTGCTTCAGACAACTGAAACCTGGTGCTGGAAAAGGAAATGATGTGACCATCTCTGACACATCCCCCATGGGATGCAAGACATTCATCCGAGATAAAAATTTCAGAAGTGTAAATCACAGGCATTCATGAGAGACCCTTCAGTCTGGCTTAAAAGTGCTCAGCACACAGAGCCACATACAAAGTTGTAGAGGGGGAGCCATGCTTTGAACATATCACACAGTATATATGGGCTCTTTAACATTAGTCTTTACACATCTCAGACCAGGTACTCAAGTTACCAAAGAGCTTTGCCTTTAATTTCCCTGTGTTTTGGTTATCATCTTTAAAAGCAGGACAATGCCTTTTGCACAGTCCACAGAAGTATCTATAAGGATTAGTGTTTGTGAAACAGACTGTTCGAAGTACACAACAGAAATCATAGCATCACAGAATGGTTTGGACCTTAAAGATCATCTAGTTCCAACCCCCCTGCCCATGGGCAGGGACACCTTTCACTAGACCAGGTTGCTCAAAGCCACATCCAGCCTGGCCTTGAACACTTCCAGGGATGGGGCATCCACAGCTTCTCTGGGCAACCTGATCCAGTGCCTCACCACCCTCTCTGTGGAGAGTTTTTTCTTGAGATCCAATCTAAATCTCGCCGCTTTCCAATTTAAACCCATTACCCCTTCTGTCACTACTGGCCTTTGCAAAAATTCCACGCCCCCCAGCTTCCTTGTAGCCCCTTCAGGTACTGGAAGGCTGCAATAAGGTCTCCCCGGAGCCTTCTCTTCTGCAGGCTGAACAAGCCCGACTCTCTCAGCCTGTCCCCATAGAAGACATGCTACAGCCCTCTAATCATCACATCACTCATGTTCACAAAAATCCTGCCAGCAAGTGTGGCACAGTCTGCTGTAAATGGGGTCTAGCATTATGTAGGGAATGGAAATAAGAGACCCCAGAGAGCTGTATGACAGCCCTGAGTTGTCCAGACACACCTTAACATCTCGCTGTGTGCCTAAGACTCTCCTATCTGCTGATGGCCATTGGGAGACATGCCAGTTCCGTGTGCAGGCCCCACAGGAGCATGGGGAGAAGGGATTCCAAGGGCTGTCAATACAGTCAGGTACCTTACAGGGTCATATCCCATAAGTTGGCTATTGAAGAACTCCTTGCCTCAATGAGGATTTTTTTTTTTTTTTGGTGACTGACTGGCATTTTTCTGTGTGAAAAGTGTTTTACTGTGGGCATTATGTATCAATTTTATATGAACAAAGTATGTGATTCAGTCAATAATACAGGATAAATACATGTCGTTTTCATTACTACCTCAGACACAACAGTATTTAACCACTCTGGGATCATAGGAGTCTTGGGAAGGTTGATCCTCAATCTCGCCTTGGAATGAAAAATAGGATGTGGTGATCTAATTAAAGACTGCAATGATACACACAATCAAGGAACCAAACTAGAGCTGTAGAGAGGAATGGAAAAAGACTGTCTGAACAGTCTCTACACTTCTATTCCTACCCCAATGACTTCACTTACTGTAAAGTTTCAAACAGTTTAACTGCCACACACTTTCACGCACAAAATCACAGGGGTCAGGGGAAACAACAGTAATGATAGATTATGCTGGATGTTTCCACTTTGTCATCACATAGGCTCGAGACTATGAGCCTCCTCTTACTGATAAATTCCTCCTTTAATTCATGGGGCTCAATTTAATTAAATGAAAATCACTGCATTTTCAAACCATTTTAAACACATGGTAGGCTGCCTTAACTTTCCCTGTCAGTGCTTGTCTCAGATGGGGACTCTCAAAGGAGCAGGACCCTGTCACATCTCCTTTTCAGAGCTGGCATTCCATAAGACTAACCAGAGCGCCACTCCCCAGTATCAGGTCTATGGCCAGGGTACATCACAGAAAGAGCTCATTCACTGCAAACATGCTCTGGGTGCATATCATCCCAAGGGATGAAAGTCTGGCCCAGAAAAGATAACAGGGGGAAACTTTAAAATCAGTTTCCTTTTGACAGATGTCTGCAGCTTTGAGGACTCTCAGGTTGCCACCACAACCTGACCATCAGGTTAAAAGCCAAATGCACACCCAATCCAAGTGTAATCACAAGAAAAAGCTTTTCCCAGACAGTGAAAAGCTTTCCCTAGCCAATGTTTTGGTGCACTTTTAGGTAGAGTTAATATAAAAACTTCAGTACAGTTGCAAATGCAACACAAGAAAATTGTCAAAGAAATAATAAATCATTGCATGTTTCTAAAGCACAAAGAGCCCAGTGTATTATGTTTCCACAGACTTTATGTGTATTAGTCTTAAAATTCTCCCTTCATGCAGGAGATTACAGTCCCACAGTCTTACCACTCCTGTTTGAACGGAAGCCCCAATCTTACTCAGCATGAGTTGTTTGGTTGTGTTCGGAAGAATAAATCTAACAGAATTAACACACTCCCTGTAGACTCTAGTGACATTACTGTATATAAACATCTGGATTTACTTTACGTTTTCCATGAAATTACACATTTTCTTTCTGAATCATTAGACAGTAAAATACAATGAAAACATAGCTCCAGAAGCAAGTAGATTTTGCTGTATTTTATTAATTATTCTAATGTGACATACACCTCATCTCTTTTCCTTCCGTAACAACTGCTTTGTTGTAGTTGTAATTTCTACAATGAACATAGGCAAAACCAAAGAATTTCAATTTTTGTCATTATAAAGGAATATCAGACTGACAGGTTTTAAGCCTGAAGACCTTTGGTTTTAAGTCACTCTAAATAAACCTCTTCATTAAGGTTTATTAGTCACGTGCCTCAAGCCAGCAGTGGGGGGTCTGTAGCATCTCTTCTTCCTACCTGTAAGCAAACACAATTTCACTGCAGGATAATGTAAAGAAGAGAAAACAAGTCACCTTAACAACAAGTCAGGCTTAAGTCACCTCCTACCACAGAACTCGGGTTCTGATTGGGGCTAAGAAAGAAATTACACAACTACAGAATTAATTGTGGATCACTTTTGGAAGTAAGCCATAAGTGGTGGTAGTCAACTCTTCAGCCTTTCTGCTGTGCCAGATGAAATGTTTGGTTTATATTTGTTACCTATCCATCTGCAAGGAAACCAAGAACAGCGGTCTAAAAGCCATCCTAGAATCAATCCTACTTCTAAATTACTTGTAAAGAAAACTGTTTTGTGAAATTCTTTACCCACAGGTACCGTGCTGTCCAGAAATCTCCATAGGGCCTAAGAGCAGTGTTTCTAGAAGATGTGTGCAGACCTCTCAAGCACACTGTTCCCTATGTCTTGGGTAACACGAGCCTTTCAATTTGATCAAGTTGGTTCTCTTACAGACGGAAACATTTATAATTTGTTATTGTTATTGTTAAAACAACTGAGGTTTTGAAGGCAGGAAAAACCCTTATGGAATGAGTTTTCTGAAATTATGACCAAGCCAAAGCCACCAAAAATAAGTCTGGCCTGTCTGCAAAACAAAACTCTTAGTCTGCCTCAGTCCATTCCCTTGTGTTGCAGCTACGCTTCTGGCAACACAAATTCACCTTGCCACTTAATCACAAGAGGAAAAACAACCTAGCCAACCCCAGGTCAGTAGTTGAACCCCAAGCCCTAGCATCATTCACACAACAGACTGGAGGACATGGAAATAATAAGGCTTACATCTCATTGTATTCCTCTTCAAAGCAAATACACATGGAAGACAGGATTTAGAAAGGGAATCTGAACAGCACAAACATGCACTGACTTCAGCAACTCTACTCCATCCAGGCTTATGTCAGCAGAAGTGGAGGATATCATGTGGCCAGAGACTGTCCAGCTGTCCTCAGGGAACCAGAATGCAAGAGAAACTACTGAGATGGCCATTCAAAAATGAGTGAAAGTGCAGACTCAAACAGTCAACAGCAACCTTTCTTGGAAATCTCCTCTTTCTTCAGTAAAGTGCTCTCATCAACAAGCTAATGGAACTGCATAACAAAAATAATTACATCAGGGTTCCTCAGAGTGGCACCTGAAAGAAACTCCGAACACAAAACACTGTCCCCATTTTCTCTTACATCAAAACCACACAAAACAATGATTACAGGGAAAGTATGATAAAGAGAAAAGGAAGAGATCTTGAGTTTTTCTGTGAAGGATCCCACACAGGATATTTACTTGGCCAGTTGATGACTATGGAGAGAGAATTCCAGACATGTGGGTCTCAGCTAGGAAAGCCTTCCCCTCCCCTGCACACCCACACATATCCACTTTGTGCTACTCTTAAGCAAGCTTCAGGATGAAAAAAAGTAAGAATTATGGGTGAAATATTTGACGTGAACATACACTCCTTGGCTTACACAGGCCTCTTGATGGATTGTCTTGAGAGTAAATGTGTACCATACAATTTTCCTTGAATAGAAGGAAATGCCAGACATTTACACAGTGATCAAATTACCACTAAACTTTGCTGCCTCTACTAAAGAGAGTTGTATATTTAATCTTCCTAGAAGAGGTTTGGTTGTCAGAGGTCACAGGTTTTGAGCTTAAGTAGACTGTATATTAGTAATTATTAAGAATTCAACATTTATCTAGCAGATCTTATCAGATATACTGCTAATACTTCTTCTTATTTCTTCCCTTTTTCTTCAAATTAGCAACTTTGTTTAAACCTAAAAAATTAACCAGAACATAAGTAAAAGCACTAAGTCATGATTATGTCTATACTAATAAAAGAAAAAGAAATATCTCCATGCTACTCACAGCTGATAAAATCTATTTGCATTCAAAGTATTGAGACCATGTGAAGTATACAGTTGTGCAGAGAGACATGACTACAACGGTTTTTACTCTGTATTGAGCTTATGCATCTTGTGAACCTAGTGGCCTTTCAGTTAAAAACACTCTGTTTATTCTTTTTGGTGTGAGAAGCCAACATTCACAGCAGTTCTCAAGTCATATGACCTTCAGCAGAATAAAGAGCTGATATTTGCTTTTCATCATAAGTCAGGAAGGATGACTCCACTTCCTGATTGCTAAATTTACCATAAATCCCAAAAACTGACTTTGAAAAAATAAGTTCCATGAGCCCAGGTCTTCCCGAAAATTTATCACAACTGAAAAACAAAGTAGTTTACTCTTCTTCCACGCCTACACACCGAAGAAAAATAATATTCTACCTACTACTCACATAGCTCTACCAACTGTTCCAGCCACTCTATTGTTCTGGCCTGGATTGCTTTCCTTGCTGAATTTTAGTCTTGGAGAAAATTCATCACTGGAAAAAATACCAAAACCAAATCTCTACTACTGATTTTCAAAGAACATATATGCTTAGGCCAGTAGTAAGTTTAGACCCATGATTGTAATTAAGAAGGAAAAAAACGCCACCTTCTTAGATGCCAAGCTCAGGAAAGACTACTCTGCCCCACTTGGTCCCCTGGTTATGCACCTTACACAATTATCCGTTCATAACAGTTGCAAGCTACAGAGCTCTTAGATATGGAGCATGCACCCATGGGCACCGACTGCCTGATTTTCTCACAGACTTGATAGGATGGATAGCATTCCTATTTTTAATTAAAAAAGAAAAACCAACAACCAAACCTTATTTGATATAGCAACAAGAAAAAAAATCACTTCATCTGTTAGAAAAATAATGATTTTGAAATACATGCTTTGCATTTCCAGCTAAAATACTCCAATACTCGAAGGTCAGTGCCTTTGAAAATTGCTGTTTCTAGCCACTGTGGGACAGAAAGTGAAGCACTCACCATTAGTGCTCACTTCTTTAATCTGCCATAAAATTTGTACTATTCTATGCACCTTGTAATAGCCCTGTATCAATCCAGATTCTGCCCCCAGTTGGAAGGCTGAAGCTTACTGAAGTTTGGTTGAAGCCACCCATCAATTCTGACTACATAAACATCTAAGTATAGACATATGTTGATGAGTGACAGATTGGTAAAGGAAGATTTTTGTAAAATAAAACAAAACTAGCGGAAAAATAAAGAACTTCACTGAGAAAGCATTCACTTTAACTGCAAGCTGTTGACTTAGTATTTCAGTGCTGAACATTAATGGCACATGTAGATAGCACTCATAAGCTGCTAAGATCTATAAATGCTTTTATTTTTAAAATGCTGAAGCTACAAAGCAAAATTTGCAGCTGGTTTTGGAAGAGCCCCATTATTTCTTACTGAATGTTCATCTTCATGACAGTTACTGTCTCAGGAGAGGCTGGAGGACACAGTCATATTGCATTTTGAAATTTATTGGTACCAAACCCAAGCCTGTCGTGATGGTAGCATCAGTCACCTAGATTTTAACCCCTGACTGTCTGTTTCCTTCCTAAATAATGTAGTTAGGCAACAAGGCACAGACTTCCTGTGTTTTAAAATTAGTATTTGCACAGTCTGATGGAAATGTAATGATGGGTCTTTGCTTCTGGTAATTGTGGGTTACACTGTCACAGCAGTTTTGCAAGGGATGAAGGTGGTGGGGGGTAAATGGGGAGGATGTGGCCACCCCATTAAGAAACAAGACGGTAGGAAGCTGTCCACTTGACTGAGGATGCTTCCAAGAAGCAGTGACAAGCTGCTGAGATTCACCATAAAGCCCAGTTTATTTCCCTTACGGAGCTGTCAGGTATGCAGTGCCTTCCCTAACCTCGACACAGCCCATTTTTCTCCCATGGTAGAGTAAGAACTTGCTGGTTAAGAATAGAAATAAAAGGAAGTCCATATTTAAAATGTAGGTGTAATGCACCACTACCAACAGAAGGGTGTGACTGCATCCTTGATGGTTAACTTGGCCAGGCTCCCTTATCTCTAGATAATCATCAGGGTGAAGCATGAACATCAAAAAGGTGATTCAGCACCTCTCAACCATATCTTGGAACTGCGTATCTTTTTCCACCATCTGAGCAGAAGGATAGAACAATTTTCAGATGAACACAGGCCTCTCAGGAGAAAGGAAGCTGATCTACCCCACTGACACCACAGCCAGGCCCTGGCTAGAGCCTCTTCCCAGCCACTGTTAAATATGACTGCCAGTGACACACGAGATACTTTGGCACAGATGCCTCCTGGAACAGTGCTGTTTCAAAAAATGATAATACTTAAGTTTTCCGGCCAGAATAGTTGAAGGATCCTGAGGGAACTAAGGACCCAACTTTCAATGAATCCTCCTATTATGTTAGCAAGGCATTTAGCTGCCTAGGTGTTTCCTGCCACTGGAATGAAGAGAAAGAAGCTAAAACACACAGTACACCCTAAAATCTGTTATCATTTGACACTACCTGCATCAACATGATGCTATTTTGTCAAGGAATAACCTGTTGGGCTTGCAGTATCAAAGAGCCTTTGTTGGCAGCTTACATAAGATCCAGATTTCACAACTGTAAAATGGCATATCTGATTTTAGCTGCAGATAAAAGCACAACACAATTCTTCCACAATTCAGCTGATGATGACTATTAGTACAAGCTACTTCTCAGACTTCTAAAGAAAATGAACAATTATCCTGTCCAAGTGGATTTATACTACATCCTCCATCTATAAAGAAGGCATTTCTACATAACTTTTTCAATTTTGCTGAGAGATAAGTAACAGAGTGCAATCATTATAGTGCTATAATTGTTTTTATAACTAGTGCCATGTATTTGCCATTCCTTGCATTGTTGAGTATTTCAATGAATGCTGTCTTTAGTCAGTATCTGGGGCAGAAAGTGAAAATTCACCCTGAACTTCACAGGTGAGATTTTTCTTACAGACATTATGTCCCTCCCTCCCTCTCGCTGATTGGTTCTTGACAGTTATGAAATAAATGGCCAGTGTGGGTTTTTTGTTAGAAATGGTATCTGGCAGACAGATGAGCGCCTTAACTTCATTCACTGATGTTGCTTCAGTCCAAATTCTATATACATAATTTCATAGAATTAGAAATAAGCCATCTGACATGCTTCACTGGTTGTTCTGAAGAACAGTTTTCCTCTGTACCATCAGAAGTGACACAAGAAACGATGGTCACTCTTGCGATGATCACAGTTCAGAGGTTTCCATACATTCATTGCTTCAGTACAAGACTGGGAGACATTATTAAGTGAAGACAGCTGATAGACTCCTGAAACTTGCCAGCTTGATCAAAATCTCCAAAAGCTTTAATAGCATTTCTATTGTCAGCACCAACCAATAAAGCAAAAATCAAACAAAGCCTTCATATTCCTTTTCCAAAAGTTCAGTTTCACATGTTCATATAATTCACCAGCAAGAGCACAAATGATCCTTTTTTTTGCCCACTTTTTACTACAGGCAGGATGTCATCATGGAGGTGAACTGCAAAATAAAAGGGGACTGATTAACTCTGGCAGCGCATTTATTCGGTGATGTATCATCTTGCCAAGCAGAGTCAGTTACAGACACTTGCTGCCAGATTGAAGAAAAGAAATCACTGTTAATCTGCTTAACTGCAAGGCTCCTCTAGCTCCCAGATGTCTTCCGACACAGGCTCGTGGGATCCCAGCAGTGGTATCGCTATGCATAAAGCACGCGGGCAGCAAACCCTTTGCTGTTTTACCTAGGGAAGGAGCAATTGGTGTACTGATTAATAACAACTGATTCTGCTTAGAGTGTGGAAGTGTAAACAGGACGGATTAATAGCAATCTGCAAAAGATTAAAAATGAGCATCCCGTTTAAATCTCTATTCAATCAATTGACATTCACAAAGCATGTCCAGTAACTAGCAAATCTCAGATTATTTACCTTTGATAAAGCAGCGTTAAAGGGGAGAGTCCTGCACCTTCTGGAGGCTTGGCTCTCCAGGCTGAGGGCCAGCCCAGTCGCAGGCTGTCCATCAGGAATGAATGCATTACCTTTCACACTGCACCCAAAAAATTTAGTAATTCCACTTACTCTGAGATGTGAAATAAACAAATGACCCTCTGCGGATGCCATGTTGCAACAGGGGATCTTCCAAAGTACAACCAGGTGCCTGTGTGCATGCTGGGCAACCAAGGCAGGGCTGCCCAGCCACCTGCTCCCACATGGGCGGCCCCCTGAAAAAGTGCTCAGGCAGCCTAATATCCTCACAAGTCAAATAAAAAACCTAAAGGCGTGCTGCACAAACCGCAGACGACGGAGAAACATTACGTCCGGATGGCAGGATGGCCCACAGGCTGAAATAAAACTGGCAAAGTACGCGGCTGTACTCATCCACCTACAACCTAACTTGAATTCAGCGGCTGCAGTCCCTGTATCTGAAGTTGTATGGCACGTACCTGCATTAAACCAGAGCTGAATGTTGCATATTCTCCCCCAAGTCCCATACCTGTTTGCTCTGGAAGCATGACAGACTCGCCCTGAGAAACAGGGTGTAACCAAACCGATGGACCCTCTTTGCACAGTACAAAATGGTTACAGACCTTCCTTAGAACAAGTTTCCACTAACTCATCACTTCTGGTGGCCGCTTTTGTGACTGTGAAGAAGGACCTCCATCTTCAGAAACTAAAGAGGACCCCACCTTGGGGGAGCCCTTCTCCATCCTATCTACTGGACTCCATTACCTTTAAACAAAATATTGCCTGCTTTACTGAAAAAGTGGATGAAAAATGCAGGGCTTTTGCGAGCGACAAAGAGATGGAAGGAAAATTTGGAACAGCTTTAGCACTTGAAGGACAACTCCAGATCAAATGTCCTCAAGGCAGTTTTAGCAGCCCATGGTTTTTTCCTGGCTGAATGAACAATTTCATGAACTAAAAGAACCACTCCTCTTGTGTTCCCTCATATCCTGGAAAGATTACCATTTTTGGTCCAGACAGCCACAATAGGTCTCGCCTCCAGTTAGAGTCAGGGTTACAACCAAAATTGGAAGATTACTACCAAGTGAAGCGGGAGATCAGCTATCACAGAATTTCCCATATGTTACAATGGCAAACTCAACTACGAACGTATTTGTTGGAGGAAAAAAGAAGTTTGTCCTATCTGCAATACAAATGCAGTAATGAAAAGCTAAGTTGATTTTAAAATAGTTTGTACCTGATTATGCTGTAAAAACACTGGCACAATCAAGGTAACTGCTGATCACAGCAGAATCAAACCTTAACGTAAATAAAGCAAAAGCATCCCTCAGAGGAAAACATGTAAATATCTTCATCTAAATTTTGTCATTTAACAATTGAACAGAAGCCACAGTTCATCTGTGCTGTTGCTTAAATACCAGAAGTACCAGAAAGAATTCAATACATACGCAATAATAAAAATCAAATATTCTGGGTTTTGTTAGCTTACTCCTGCATTCCCAAGATGTCTGGATGTGCATGAGGGACGATGAAACATTAGGGGGAAGTATCAAGATTTGTTCAATGAATTGTGAGAGGGCTAGAACTGTCACACCTATTGAAAAATATACAAAAAAGTTTAGTCAAGTTTCACATGGAGCATTAGTAAAGACTCTTTAATGAAATCTGGTGGCACTGAATGACCTAACCAGATCTGCATCCACATCTGGAAGAAGTGGGAATGCTTTCATGTTAGGTAAACACCTGTACTCAAAACAAAACCAAGAGTTTACAGTCATTTAATGGAGAACTGGTTATCAGCTTCAACTGATTTGCACTTGAAAAGGAAATTTTAAATACATGTTAGTGTTTTACAAAATTACTCTTTGATAGAATGACAAAACAGATCTTTTTCTGAAGAATTATTTAGTTAGGGTGGTAAGGGGAACTGTAAGAAGAAAAACTCAGAAAATATGCCTTAACTGTTTCTTCAGAGCACTTGTACACCTGTATCTCCAATGAACTCAGTGACAATGGGTTCTGCACATAAACAGACCGGGATCAATCATTTTAAGAGTTTAATATTTGATCTGTCCTCAAAAGGCAAGTTCTGAAGCAAGTCTATATGAGAATCACCTATATGCACACAAATACCAAAGCTTCATAAATATGAATTTTCCTCACAATAGCTAAACTAGTCTACACTGAACTGTATCATCAGTGAGAATTCAAGAACAGATTCCGGACAACTGACCACCATGAGCAAGTGATAGCCCCAAATTTAACATTGCACATAGCTGTTCCTCATCAACCTAGAAACTCAGCACAAAGCTACCAGAGGGATTTTTCTGTCACATATATCTAATATAGCAAGGTACTACTGTTTCATAGTGCAGAACACCCCTTGCTCGGTTTAGTCCTTGTTTTCATGACCAGGAGAAATGCTCAAAGCCTAGAAAATCTGCACGCCAGAAGAAACACTCACTCTGCTCATCCTGCCTCCCACTGATGCTACGGAACCCGCCAGCAGCAGGACACTAACAGACGGCGATAGGAGGAATCTCACAGCACTGCATTTCTTTCTTCCACTCATGCTAATTCACACATGCAGACATGACTGGAGCAGGGTAAGAAGTGAAAAATGACAGTGTCGCACACATTACAAAAACGCAAGACGAAAAGAGTGATTTTTCCATGCTAAAACTTACAAGGTGAGTATAAAAACTGAGATACCCCCCAGTGGAAACAAGCAGCAGTTGCTGGCTTGTTGGTGACAGGTCTTAATTTGCCACAGAGACTTACTAGCAGGATGATGATGTGATCACTCTCATGCTACAAAAGCAATTATTTTTGCAAAAACTAATCACTTTACATTTTGGAGCTATATAAACAGTTAAGATGCAATGAAATTTGTCAAAATATATAAGCACAGCGCTCTACAACAAAGACTGCTTAATTCATGCAGTTTCAGTTCAGCGCACGAAACAGAACCTCGTCACTTTTCCCAGAGGATATGTGAATCCCCAGGAGCTATACCCAGATCCGGAAGATCACACAGCCAGAACCTGGAGCTGGCAAATTCCCTCATGGTATTTGTAACATCTTCCATGACCAAAGCCCCAGGTTAAAAGAATTGTTTGGGCAGCTGGCACACTGTGAATCAAACAATGGTTAAACTTAAAAGGGAGATTAATCTTTACGCAAATAGAAGTGATTCTAGTTTTGTATTCCCAGGGATTCATGTCAGCCAAACAACGTTCATGAGCTTTTTTCCTACATACCTTTTATCTGCACTAATAGGTCTTAGGGATATACCCTTTATCTGCCTTAACAGGTCATAAGGATCCATTACACCTTTATGAAAACCTAACCTAAATTTTCCAATGGCTTTCACCTAAGTCAGTAAACATAAAATGTCTGATAAAACTGAAAAAAAAAATAGACACATTATCTTTTTTCTTTTTTTTTTTCCATTTTACAGACCAATAAAACCTTCAGGCTCAAGGCACAGTTGTTAGAGGTCATGTTCAGCATGGACAAGTGTTTCCTAAGCACACAAGGCAGTTTGCCACTCTGCTGCTTGCCAGTCCATCCATTTGTCCTTGACTGACACTCTTTAAGCCACCTGACCAGCTTCAACTAATTTTTGCCAGAGGAGACAAAAAACCCCAGAAAATCTTCTGAGTTCTCCAAGGATCAGCAGTTAGGCATTTGGGGATCATAAGAGTATTTGATAAACAAAATCTTATTGTCTGGGCATTCAAAAGTGACAAATAGCTTCTTGTTTGCAAGAAAACCAAATTTAATTGGGAAAACACAAACTTGGAAAAACCTCAAAAAAATAACATCAGATAAGACTGACATCCTTCAGAGTACACTGGCAAAATTCTTGACCTAGTCTGCCTCTGTCCACGGTGAATAGCTGGAAAGGTACTCCCGCTTCTGGTGGGACTATGCTGAATGAGATTGGACTCAGCAGACCTCAGGTGAAGCAGAGGTAAATCTGTTGCCTTTGACAGATATTTGGGTTTGAGGGTTCCACCATCTACTCTCTCTGGTATGATTCAGGCACTGAACGGCGGTGCCTGGGACATCTGCTACCTGTAGGGATCAACAGCCATCCTTGCAACTGCATTCCCTGCAGCAACCGCCTTGCAGCAACCACTGCAGAGCCATAGAGTTCTTCTCATCAAGAGATTGAGGACAGATATCATCCTCACAAAATCTGTATTTCAAAACAGGTAACCTTCCTGTCTTTTAACAAACAAGGAAAAAAACCTTCCCACAGTCAACAAAACTCTACTATTTTAAACTGCAGAGTACGGAAGGCACCACACCTTCTTTCAGCACATTTACATCTGTTCTTCTCAGCAGGCCTGATCTTAAAAACCAAAGCCCCAGGCCATTACCCACTGCCAAAGCAAGATGGACCCACTGCAGATGCCTTCACCTGTTCTTAGACAGATGCTCACAAGTGACTGTCTTCCCAGACATCCCCATGAGATGCTGCTGCTCCCCTGCCCTGTCATGCCTTCCAAAGTTTCATGCCTTAAGCCTTATCACCTACTCAGGTTCACCTTCCAGACCCTCAGATGCAACTCCATTACACTCTGTAAAGAACAGAACCTTTGGGAAAAATCAAAAGATTTCCCCTAGTCTCATGCCATCAATTCACAGCCCATTAGACCAGTACCTCCTAGAAGCAGAAAGAAGCAAGCAGGCACCACACAGGCTGCTTTCACCACCGAGCTCCACCTGCACAGGCAGAAGATGAGCTTAGCCCTGTCACTGACCCAACAAGCCCTGCTCCAAGTGTGAAGCTTGCTTCGACTGCCCCCCCCCACCCCACTCACCCTCCACCATTTCCAGCAGATCCCAGTTTCCCGGCACCCAGAGCCAAGTGCTTGCTCTCTCTGCAGCTTTCTGGTGTCACAGGGTAGGATGCCTCCAGCCTCCTTGATCCAGCTGCCAAGCTGCCCCCAGCCCCTCCCCATAACAAGGGCATCCCAAACACACATGTGGTTTCTCTTTTACCTCCTTTTGGCTGCTTTTCCCACCAATCCAGAGCATGGCTGCTTGATGGAGGATGGAGAAAAATCTGTGCTTCACTCTGACAGGTGAAAGCCCTGTCCAGTCTGCTGAAAAGTGCTGAGATGTCAGAAAGAGCAGTGCATGGCAAAAACAGGGGTATCCCCCTCTTTCTTCCTTCCTCATACCTGCGGGACTAAGGCAGCTTGAACCCCCCTCTTCTGGACTGGGCTGTGGCAGCTCAAACTTGTTAATTCTGGTTGGACGAGCCCTGATCCTCAAAGTTTATGTCATATTATGGAAACTTAAGCAGCGACTGAGATGTGCTTTGGATGTGAGCGAGATTGAGAACCGCTATGGGATTTTATTCATCAAATCAGTCTTTGTTCAAGATTGCCTAAGGTCTAATGCAGTTCTCAAAGTATTTATTTATTGCTGGAAGGCTCTTTTCCATAAAGGAAAGGAAAATATAGTGATCAACCGCTGAATACATTGGTGGGTCTGGAGCTTCCCTACAATAAATTCCTTGTGGTTCATCAACTGAGACAACAAACTTCTCAGTTTTAGTAAGGAATCCATTCAGCACACAATTTTTACTTTCAGTAGTAACTATGTAGATCAATTCTGGTTTATTCCATTGGATATGACATATCTTTCTTGCAGCTTAAGATAATAACATGTTAATCTGAATTCCCATGGGCAGAAAAGACTATGTCGTAGTGCTCTTTCATTAGGCTTATCTTAGCACAATATGGTTCAGCTAAGAGAGTCTCATTCCGCCCACATGTAAGAAACACTTCTTTCACTGCATCCAGATACAACTACACCTGGTTTAGGCAGTATGTATAAAACTGGAGTCTGAGGGGACTAGCAAACTGATTTAGTCTTCTGTGTCCTAGGAAGAATGTGAATCCTGTTCATGAAATCTCCAGAAGGAAAAGCAGGGGGATTATGAGAGAATCCTACCTAAGATATTCCACGTCCACAGGCGAATGACAGCCAGTACTGTTCCCAGTCTCTTCCGTCCCTTCACAACACTGGTTTGAATCTACAGAAAAAAATGACAGCAAAAATTTGGGGAGGAGGAAAAATGGCAATAATTATGTTATTCAGCATCCTTTGTGAAATAAAAGATTTCCGTACTCCTTTAACAGGCTTCCAGGTGCTCTCATATCAGATTTGAATGTAAGTGACAGAAAGTACTTGTGATTTTTTTAATTCTCCAACTCATCTTTATATGTGGGTATGCATCTGATCATAATAATTTGATCTCTCTCTCACTGAGAGATCTTCTGCTGAAATTTATCGGCTACTAGGTAGTTCCAATATTAAGGGATCATACAAATGAACTCTTTCGTCCTTCCATCACTACTTCCTTTATCAGAGGGCCTGACCATCCTGTCTTTTCGGGTATTTATAAAGAGTGTAAAACAAGGAATTTTTGTATTGCTGGCATTTAAGTGCTTTTAGCTTTTTACCATTTATTTTTCATCAGTCCACCAACTGCTTTCATTTGGCTAGACCAATATTGACTTTGTCTCTCTAACCAGGGAAGGAAAATTGAACAGACTGCCTTCAATTATCCAGTATCTATCCTCCCCTTATTAGAGGAGATGAACATCTTGCAGGGACAGAGAGAGAGATGATCAAGGGCCAATCCATTTTTCAGGGGTAAGCCTTTTGAAAAGTCATATAAGACACTAATTAGGTTGTGAGAAAAGCTTACATCCTTCTATCAGTTCCACAGGTTGCTTTTTTTTTTTAAGATTCTAAAATATACAGGCCTTGGAGAAAATATTTTCAGCTTTCAGGTGAAACTGGTCCTTTTTTCTTCTTTTAGTTTATTGTCAGAGATGACAATAATACAACTTTATCTATAAAAGAACAATAAATGTCTGAGACCTTGGATAAGGACATTATCCACATACAAATAACAGACTATACTTGGCTTTAAAGTTCTGCTTGCTCTCTAAATACTTACTAACTAACTAGGCAGATTAGACTCCCTGTCTGTGAACCAATTCTTTTTGGTTTTCAGCAGAAAACCTTGAATTGGTTTTGCAGAAGATGCAAAAGGGCCAGTTACAGGTCTGGGATAGGTGTCCCCCTGCCCAACCTCCACAAGGCTTTCGTTCCCCTCTGTTTTGCCCATCTGCAAAATAGGGGCATTTCTTGCCCTTAGTACATTTGGTATTGCAGAATGTATGATGAGGACAATTCAGATTTCTAAAGCACTTTGGGGCTGGCAGGCAGCAAGGGCAATGAAAGTGTTGAAAAGTGGGTTTGTATAGTTTCAAAAATTGCCTGCCCTGGCATCTTAACATTCCCTTGTATCCTCTTGAATAACATCCTTATCATAAAGGTACAGAATGCTCATTCCAAAAATCAAGTATTTCTGAAAAGATCCCAGTGGGTGAAAGGAAGTTTGGAACAGAATCTCATTTCCCTAAAATAAGCAAATTTTATCAAATAATACAGTTAGATGTCCAGACAGAAGCAGTGTCTTAAGCTGTCAAAAAGCAGTACTGTGTATTTTAAAGCTAAAGCTTACTACTATTTTTAAGTTCTAGACTACTCCGAGAATATTGGCTTTAAGCCTGCATATACTACAGCATTTTCAGTCACACAAGCACTAATAAATAATGTTTATGCATTTGCATATTCCCATCTTTTCACAAATGCATTACATTTTTCATCACTTTACTATAGGTGCTGTACAGAGGCTATTTTTACGATTGCTGCAGTAAAACAGAAGCCATATTTGGCAAGACACATATTTAGGATGGACTAAGCGCCTTCTGAAGAAAACTGGAGAGGATGAAGTATTGCAAACTCATAAAAGCATATTTCTGAAATGTTTAAACACATTCTCAACAATTAATCTAATTACTGAGTTCCACATCATAAAGGGACATAGAATATGAGAGTTTGGAACACAAATTCACCACCACCTCCTGCAAGTTTACTTAAATGGTGTTTGACGCCACAGACAGCTGAAGTCTAATATTGATTACCGTTTTAATGATGCACAAAGCCATAAAGTTTGACCTTTGCAGCTTTACGTTATTAGTAAGGTTGTGTGCTTATTGCATTTCATGATAGCACAGCAAGTGATAATACATGCAAATGTTGTAGCGAGAAGCAAGCAAGCTGTAGAAAGTCCTAATATGTCCTAATGCTTGGAGCAAAGATGCCAAATGTACATAAAAATGGATTCTGACTTCCAGGCAAATCTAAGCTTATTAAGAATACAAATGCATTTTAATTTATTAACGAGAAATAAGTTTTGGGAAATATTTTAAATTATTACTTGCATTTCTTTCCAGACATATGAATGCCTATGTTATAACCATTAAATAAACTGAAATTTAGAAATTGGGAGGGGCAAAACCCTACACACGACACAAAAAAACCCCCGTGTTTTGAGACTTAATTTCTCCCATGCTGAGGAAATGCAACAGTGGTATGCTTGTTTTGACAATGAGAAAGCTTCTCTCCCTCTGATCATGAAACAAGGCTGGAGCCTCAGGCCTGACGCGAGGACAGCACAACCCTCTCTGCAGTGTGCCAGGTTCACAAGCACCAAAGTGCCTCGGGATCGCAGATGCCATGCTACCAGCACTTGGAAGAGAGAAATCTCGAACTCAGGCAGAGCCTGGTCCAGGCAGCCACCTGCAATGCAGGATTCACGTTTATGCAACTCCAGCACTGAGGAAGGAGCTGTTGGGATGAATCTGCTAAGGCAAGGCCCAGCGTTGCTTTAGTGAGTGGAGCTGCAGCTGGGCATCGCCACATATCCCCGCCGTCGGCCTGCCACTTGAGACCAGCTGCTCCCACCAGCTCCCTTGTTTCAGAGCTGCTGCACTCACATGCCCCGAGTCTCCTCCTCCTCCTCAGAAGACACAGTTTTGGAATTGGAACACAAGCACAAAAGACAAATCAGGCTATTGAGTCCAGGACCACAAACGGCGCATAGAGCTGGGATTGCCCCACGCTGTCAGCTTGAGCGAGCGGTGGAGCAGACGCGGTTGTGAAGATGGAGGGGGTGAAAAGCCAAGACTCCGGAATGCCCTGTGGCAGAAGGCATGATGTGGACTGGTCCTCTGCTGTGGGTGATCGGAGACAGCACCTTGATTCTCACCTGAAAAATGAATCAGGCACTTCTGACTGACCCATTTCTCCTTGCGCCACTGAAAACCGACATTCTTTTTATCTTGGTCTATTAAGCATTAATAGGAAGCTTCTCCTGCTTCATGAGATGAGAAACAGTTTTGCCTGAAGCTGCCAGTGCACTTGTGCCAGCCAAAAAAGAAAGACATGGGCTTCCTGCAGGGACATCATCCTTAT
This sequence comes from Eurypyga helias, assembly GCF_000690775.1. Taxonomy (NCBI): domain Eukaryota; kingdom Metazoa; phylum Chordata; class Aves; order Eurypygiformes; family Eurypygidae; genus Eurypyga; species Eurypyga helias. The sequence continues at coordinate 4,105 of NW_010255418.1, read as the reverse complement.
CATCTAACTTGACAAGCCAGCTGCAGCCAGAGCAGACTGGCCTTAGGGAGGGGACATAGGATGATTGTAAAGACCATTATTATTCTTCACAAAGAGCTGCAGCTAAACTGGAATTGGATTAGTTGGACACTTTTCTGACAACCCTGATTCCTTTCGCTGTTTTCTGACCTTTCAATTCAGCTCTACCCATTCACAGAATAAAACGTTAGATTAAATACACAGACTTTTCCTGCAGCATGTCTGTAGTCTTTCCAGTTATGGACTGCCATAGCCTAGAAGTAACGGCAAGGCACACAGCCCAAGGACACAGTGCCCCTTGATCCTAAGGCTGATGCGTGAGGAGTAAGACGAGGAGAGTTCCACCAACCCTTTGAGACGAAGGGTTTCTGCATAACTCACAGTGACTGCAGTGACCTAGGCATAGTTCACACCCAGGGAGAAAGAATGTTGTGCTTACAGCTCTCCTTTGCGCTGCAGGAAAAGAAGAGGCTGAGCATACATATTTCCTGGAAAAGGCTTTCTGCAGAACTGGGGTACCAAGGGAAGAAGAGCATCTTCAGCTGGGTTACTAAGATTCCTTAAAACCAAGCTCTGTGTCTGGCCAGTCCTCTAAAAATATTGGTGGGTAAATGACTTTCGCATTTTATTCCTCAATACTAAATAGGAATGAAAATTTTTCCACTAAGTGCTTAAGATTTTTCATTCCTGCAGTAACATTCAGTCATAGTTTGACAGCATTTTCCAACGACAACCTTATTGTTTTAATTACCGTTGTATAAAGAGCTGGAAATACGCATTAGACTCGGTTCCAACTTAAAAGTGATGTCTTCAAGAGAGAGCTGTTGCAGGAGGAGGAGTAACTCAAGACAGAAGCAGAATACAACTGTGGAGATGTCCTTCCACTTTGTCAGATACACACAGGAGAAGACAGTCGTCATTTGCTCTCTCCCAGCCCAAGGCCATTCAGAGATTCTGTAGGCTGGGAAGCCCAGTTCACCTGTCCTCTTATGCAACGACTGGCTCACAAATTTTCTTACCCACAACTTTGAACTCCTTACACAATAAGTGATTTCCAGTCACTGGACTACAAGAAGAAAAAAAGAAAAACCATCCTAGGTAGAAGATAATGTTTGGAAGGAGCAAATAACTCAAAAAAGCAGAGGTGACAGCTAAATAGCAAACTGGGGATGGAAAGACCAAGCACAGGGATTAAAAAAAAAATAAATCTAAAACTCATTTTCTTTAGCAGGTAATTAGCAGTAGCCTCAACAAGGAAATACAGCCATCTTTCTGAAGCAAAGCTGGAGCAGGGTCCTCTCAAGATTCCCGTTGTGTAACTGTGGTGAGGGCCCTGCTTTAAGTTCAGGAAAGGGCTGTGGCTCCAGCACACGTTAAAGCTCAGGTGCTGATCTGCGTGTTGGATTTCTGACTGCATGAGCAAAGCTAATACGCACTGCCCCGATACGATCTGCTAGTGGGGACACCTTCAGACTTTGACCCTGTTGCTCAAGCAGCAATTACAGACAGATTTCGTTACCAGGCAGGAGGGAGTTTTCTGAGATATTTCATCATTCATACTGTAACACATTACAGCACTGTACTTGATTCATCTGGGTCTCTCCAGTGAGATGCCTCCATTCGAGATACTCCTGGACCAGACCATTTTTCGATCAAAAGCAGAGAGATTATGTCTAATTATTTCCTGCTGTCCTCTCTGTGTCTTTTTTATTCCACTAAACAAACAGACAGTGTTTGGTATATGAGTAAGAAACATAGTGTAACAGAAAATATGCTAGAAAGGAAATGATTACTAATCACTGCTTTTTGCCCAAGACAGCTAAAATGACCTATTTCCTCAGATCATCAGCTGAGCAAACTACTGACTTCGAGACGTGAGAAACCATCCTTGTTCTTTGGTTCCAAACACAGTTTTGTTTCTGTAATGAATTCGAGGAGCAAATATGACCTGGGCTGAAAGAGAAGCATACAAGAACTACATTCATCCCATCAGCAGATAACATGAACGGGAAGCAGACAAACCCAAAATGTTGCCTAACCGTTTATGTTCAGTGATTTTAATATACAAGAGCATGAGTTAGGTTAACATTTTCCCAGTGCACGCCAGGACATGTTACCAAGTAAAATGTAAACTACTCTTAAAATAAAACTGTACTGTTGCTTTAGGCAGCTCAAAGATAAAAAGTTAATCAGAGCTGTCAAGCAACCGATCAGATGGAAATTGATTACAGATGTAAGGGGCCTGATTCATCATCTACTGGAGTTTAAAAGTATCAGCTAACTTATGAACACATAACAAACACCCAAATGGATATGCTTCTCTCACACTCCATTAAACTAACCAGGCGTCTCAGTATTTCCAAAACTGAACATAATTTTGTGACAAAGTAATTAATCACTGTGTATGCTTTATAGTTAGCACTGTGAGCCACACGCTCAATGTCCAAATGTTTTGATTCAGGAAGCATTAATTCTGTGGTGGCTTGTTTTTGCCAGGAATGAGAGGAGGTAATGCTCAAACACCAGCTCACCTGAAAATTTCAAATGGCAAGTTAAAATCACGTATTTACAAGTGGCTTTGGGTCTTCCCTTACACTTTTCTCTGAGTCCCGTCCAGCACTAAGGGTTTCTTTCCCCTAAAAAGAAAGAGAGGTCCCTCTAAACTGAAATAAAATAAGGACACTTTACTGAGAAAATATGTAAAAATAGAGCTGTAAACAATATTCTTCCATAATTTCAGCTATAGGTTGTTCTCAGACACGTGGCAGGGACGAATGGCCTCCTTCCCCATAAAATCTAGTCCCAACAGGAAGAAACCGGTTGCTGGCAATACAGTTATCTAGAACCAAATACAGTCTCAGGAAGACATAATTTAATACTGAATCCACGCTTTGAAATATATCCAGCCTTGCCTTCAAAACCCATGAGACCTGCTTCAAAGAAAGGGACCTACTACGCAGATCGACAACTTACACGTAAGTGCACACACAGACTATGTCTGAATGGGCAGGGAATCCACCTCAATGCAAGCGAGTAGTACAACAGGGCCGCGGGCGTAAGGCCCCTGCATCTACATCAGAGTTTCTGCTTGCGTCCAACTTCAGTCTGGTCGGTTGGAGACTAAATGCTCCCCATCACGGACAGTTTGAAGCTGTCTGCTGGACCAACCACTGGTCCACCTGCAGTTGATCAGATCTTCCTTAGGATGATGAAGATTGGGTGCTGTTAATTCAAAGACGCACTTAGGCAAACACAAATGACTCCCGCTCCCCGCTTCTCAGTTTACTGTCCTCTCCTGCTTTACACTGCTCCGCTCCACCGTCCCTAGGACACCATGCCTGTGGCATTTTAGGTGGTCTACAGGACGATGGCAGGTTTGCACTCTCACAAGCGTTTTGAGCTTGCTCCTGTGTGCCCACAAGGAAGGCTCTGCCTGCTTAAGGGCTGCCAGGCGAGAGAAACTCCAGCTGTAGTAGGGAAAAAATCCTCCAGCAACAGCTGGGGCTGGCTTTGACAGCTCAGCTCCAGAGCCAGGGGCTCTCCCACTCCTACCCCACCCCACATCTGCCTGTCAGCTGCCTGTCAAGGATTTTCTAGAGCTCACCTCCTGCTGACTCTCCAAAATATGGGGAATGTCTCTTGGTCACAGGGACGTTTTTGTACAGGAGCCTTTGGTTTTTTTTTCTTCTGAGGATCAGACACAGGTATCGGATTCCTCACTGGACTTCCACCATCCCAAAATATTTGCCAACCCTCCCTGAAGATGGCAAGGCAAAGGGGAAACCACAAAACTAAACGCCCCAGAGAAATTCTGTTACGAGGAAAACCCTGAAGCTGCGCTGCCAGTTTGAGAACGCTGAGAAACCCCCCACGGCGTTCGGAAGGGGGTTGTTTTCTCTGCTTTCCCTCACCTCCCCACTCCTCAAGGCCGTGGGTCAGGCGGCCCCACCTGTGCTCCCACGCAAGCCGGCTCGGGGCCACAAACGCGGCCCCTTGTCCGGGGCTCGGGCAGAGGCTGAAAACCGAAGTGTTCGCGCTGGCAAACATTCGCCATTTATTCCTTCGGGGGGGCTGGCCAGCAGCAAAG
>NW_010255417.1:0-310 GCF_000690775.1 Eurypyga helias | reverse complement strand
GGATGCTCGGAGAGGCGGCGGTCAGCCCCCAGCACACCGCCCAGACTGATACCCTGCCGGAAAACCAGACTTAGACAGGACGAGCAGCACGTTACCCCCGTGCACAACCCGTTTTGCGCACCCTCGGCAGAGAAACGAGCAGGACCCGGCTGGACACGCTCCAGGGAGGTGGAAGACAAACTCCTTCCCCAACACGCCGGTGGGAAGCGTTCCCATGGGCCTTCTCCCATCCTGCTGGAGACCACGGCCTGGCGCACCCACCCACCGGAGGCTGGGGCTCAGCTTGGCACCCTGCTACAAAAGGCTCCCC
>NW_010255416.1:7521-10448 GCF_000690775.1 Eurypyga helias | reverse complement strand
CGCGGGTCTTCAACTGCCGCCTTCACGCCTGGCCCCGCCTGCGCTGAGGCAGAGCCGCCTCAGCAGCTCACCCTTCCCGCTCTTTGAGGGGACTGGGCGGGGGGGAGACTGGGGGTCCCTCTCTCTGCCCTGAGCTCCTTGAAGCTTGTTCCTTCACAGATTTTGCCTAGGTTTTGCCACTTCCAACTCAATCCTCCACCTCAGAGCCGTTCACCTCAGTGGCTTCGTAAGACCCCTCATCTGTGGTGACTGCGGAGTTGCTGCTTCATAATTACTTATTAAGGTTCTGGGGTTTTTTACTAGTGTAGCATTTCTGGACCGTCAATGGGGATTAATAATTTATATGCAATAATAATTTACACAAGGGAGTCTGGTTGAGCAGCAGAGGCTGGAGGCCATGGGATCAAAGGGAAGAAGGATCTTTCCTGTAGTCAGTGAAGTCTCCAGCACTGTGAAGAGAGGCTAAAAGACCAAGCCAGGGGGGGGGGGGGGGGGTGTCTTCTGTCTTTGTGGAATAGAGGAATGTGCTCTACCAAGCTGGGTGAGCAACCTGTCCCACCAGCACGGGAAAACTTGGGCTGGGAGGGTGAACTCAAGTAGGACCCAGCTTAAAATGTGTTACGGCCTCTTTTGGGTCGGTTTGTTTGGGCATCTTTAACCAGGCACAAAGAGACTCTGCAAACAAAACTTGCACAACTCAAAAGTGTAAAGTGATCGTTTATTACATAACACACATTAAAAAATGGGATTTAACAAGCTATGAAGCTAAGCATTAGCATGTTCCCCACCCCAAACTCTCTCTGCTGGCCAGGCGGTCATTGGATGGGAGGAGAGGGGTTGGCCTCTGCAGTCCCCCCAGACCGGAGCCTCCTCAGTGCTGAGCCACCTCTTCCCACGGTGCCTCACAGCCCTGGCCCAGCAGCCTCAATCAGAGTTGTGCCGGTGGGCCATGTCAAAGCAGGACCTTGGGTTTGGGATAGGTGAGCAGCTTGCCCAGGCTGGAGAGAGACTCGTGAGCTTCACGGTGAGCCAAAGGGGAAGTCACCAGAAGGGAAGAGGAGCTAAGGCTTTGTTGTAGGTGGCCTATACCAGCAGGAGAGCCAAGGCCTGGGTCCCGCCTGGGTCCCAGCACACTCCACGGAGCCTCATCTGGCCCTTCCTGCACCACATCGCCCAGTAGCCAGCACACGACCAATGACCGAGCCGGGCCCACAGTTGTCATGCGAGTTGTTCTCCGTACCAGCAGACATTTCCATCCAAATACTACATCAGCTTATGCATGAGTGGATTAATGTTACTATTAATATTCCAGACTCAAACTGGTGCTCACAAGAATTAGTAAAAGGAAGTTTCAGAAAAGTGTTAGTTAACATTCGTTAATCATTATTCTTGAAAGAAATCCCATAGCACTTCGCTCCGCCAAAATGTTTGGCATTTTCTTAGCCTGTCTCCTTTTCTCACTCTACAGAAATCCAAAGAGAAGATTGCTTTAGTCAAGGCTGGCCCCAAAGGCTGAGTCACAGAGGCACATGGCCAAAATCAAACGGGACACTGAACACACAGATACAATCTCCATACTGCACGTAATCTTTTCCTTTCTCTGGCTTGCCAGGGAGTCATCTTGCAGTGCTCCTCTGGTGGTGGCTATGCCACATGGAAGTGCTCATGTTCGGCCCTTTTGTGTAATTTATCCTTCGCTATCCGTGTTATTTAGATTTGTGGGCTTGTATAAGACCAGTTTAAAAATAAACACAAGTGCAACAGAGACCTAGCAGAGTCTGGTGTGAACGTGTTGCAGCAGCTGAGTTACACTCCCCCGATATTATGGGTTTGCCCATCATATGTTTACATGAATAAACATATTATTTCAAACCAGAAATTTTCCCCATCTACTTTACTCATGTGAACGCAAGAACAGAGTGAGAGGAAAGATTCGCGTTGCTAGCTCTGAAGAGCAGCCACGGTGGCTGCTTCAACAGGGGCAGCCGAATGTTTCTCTCCTGGTTTCCAGAAATGGATTTTGTGACTGGGAGCTTGCGGCTGGAACTGGAGGCTTTGGCTACCAGCCTGATTACCAAAACTGTAAATGATTTCCAAAGAGCAGAGAAGAGACATAAGAAGACGATGATGAAAGACAGTTGAAGTCGTAAGCGAATTACTGAGCTAGAGAGAAACTCAGTTCTGTTTAATCGTAATGGGTTGGGTGTTATTTGGTATAGCCCCAGCGCTCACAAGCGCAGAGGTGGGCTGCAAAATGCTGAGTGCCTTGGGTTGCCCACGTGCCCTACTGCTACCGGATGAATCTGCATCCGTGGTGTGCACAGGGGATGGCAAACCACTACACCCCAGTTCTCAGCATCCTGTCACAAGCCTTTTAAAGCACTTAAATACTGAGATTGACACGTGTCCTTTTATTGCCATGCGGAATCAGGGAAGTTTGGCTCAAGAAGGATGTTCCCAGCAGTAAGTTGGTGGAGAGCTCTGTTTAACAGGACACTGCAAATCCTCGCTATCGGGGAGGCCCAGAGGCTATGGCCACCAGCTGAGGAGCAGTCCTGTGGTCTGCCTGGCATGGACACGATGCCAGGAGCAAGATCTCTTTCTCACGGGTAAGCAATTTAGGTAATTTACATCCCTCCAGGGCAAATGTATTTCAGCTGGACCAGAGGGTCAAATGCAATACATTAGGCAAAATAGCTAATGCATGATAGATCTGTGGCTGCAGTAAATAAAGACATATTTTCAAAGAAAATGTTCTTACTGTGCTATTAGGTCAGGGCAAATGTTGCCTGAGTAATAATTACAATTGAAATTACACTTTTGTTTTTCTACTTGATTTGAGGGTGAAATAGCATTGCCACAGCTAGTAGAAGAGGTTGGTCCTTCTTAATGCACCAAACCTCCTAAGTGGAGAGAAAATATTATTC
>NW_010255416.1:0-7505 GCF_000690775.1 Eurypyga helias | reverse complement strand
TTTTTTTTTTTTTTTTTTAGTTATGGTCCTTCTCAAATACATGGCAACAGGCTAAGTGTACATTACGATTTGGTGCTTCGACGTTCTGGATCCTTTCAATAGGCAGGACACAAAGAAGAAGGGGTTTCTCACACAGCCGATAATCGACCTGTGGAACCTATGGCAGAAGGATCTTGTTAGTGGAAAATTTTTACATGGCTCAGGGGGACAAACGGATAGGTACTTGGAAGAGAAATCCACTGTGGATTGATAGGGAAACTGTATCCATGTCAGGAAAGCCCCAGCTGTGAAACTATTTCTAATTTTTAAAAATATTATATTATTTGGTTTTTAGTGCAGCCAGTCTGTAAAAGCTGTGAGCTTTGTTACCCCTGCTCCTTGGGCCTTGGAAAGGTGCTGTACTGTAAATTTGATTATATATAGAAAAAACGTTGCCAGCCACCAAGCTGCAATCAGATTACCAGTAAAAATATGGCCATAGTCTGAGTAAATTCAGGACAGCTTACTGGAGGTGATAAGATGCGCAGATTGCTTTTTGATAGCCCGAGGGGATTTTCACGCTTCGGCAGTATCTTTCCCACCACTGGCACAGAGAATTATCTTCCTTCGTCCCTTACCCCTTAGTTCAGTTTTGAGCTCCTTACTAACACACACAGCCTACTTGCTATTTCTCTCTTGTTTGGGAGTGTATGTTCTTATTTGGCAGCCATGCTGTATTTTCTGTATTTCTGTATTTTTATCCTTGTTGGCCGTTACTCGATCTCTCTAGCTGTAGTATAGGCTCTCTGAGCTGATGCAACTGGAACTGAACACACTGTTGGCATTCCAGAGGCATATACAGACTGGCACAATGATGTTTTCTTTTATGTTCCCTATTTGGTTCCTAATAATTCCTAACATTCAGTTTAGCCTTTTGATCACTGCCCTGAAGCTGAAATATTCACAGTGATTGCAAGACCTTTTCCCTGGGAGGTAATAGCTAATATAGAGACCATTATGGTGAATGTGCAATTAGGGCAGGCTTCGTGCATTACTTTGTATTTATCAGTACTGAATTTCTTCAGCCATGGCATTATTTACTGATATTCTCACAAAATCTTCTTATAGCTCTTGATGGATTTAGCTTTGACTCCTGTGAATAATTCAGTATTATCAGCAAAAGTATCTCCTAATTCTTCGCATCCTTTCATGATCACTTACAAACATTTATGGAGTTCTACAGCTTTTCAATTTCCTATTTCTCCACTAATTTTATACTCAGAATTGCTTAGTTTCTTTAATGCACTTTGAGGAGAGACATTGTTAAAATGATTTGGTGATTATCTCATCCTTAATTGTATGTTTGCTGACATCTTCAAATAACTCCAATAGATTTTACTCTAAAAGTCATGTTGATTCATTCCCTGTATAACATATTTATCTATTTTGTTTAATACTGTTCCCGTTTATCTGCTCAGTATATAAGGCAGATTTATATCCCTGTAATTCTCCAAGTTTCCCCAGGGATCTTATTAAATATTGATGCTGTATTTACCATTTTCCAATCCTTGGGGATCTGAAGTAATTTTAAGCAATGGGGTATAGATGATGGTATTTGGCAGTTTGGTCGCTTCAAACTGTGCTAGGGCTGAGTCCAGTAAAAGTTACTCATGGTCTGGGAGCTGGAATTCGCCATGTCTGTTTTGCTGCTTCGCTGCGGGAAATTTCAGGGGAAAAGCAGTGCCACCCTGCAGGCTTAGCACAGGCCTCTGCACCTGAAGGTGAGCAGACCTCTCATTTATTGGTTCCTTTCACCTCCAGGACTTTTTGGGTTTGTTAGACTACTTATAAAGGCTCAACAGAAAATAGTAAGAACAGGCTCCTGTTGCCAGTGGCCATAATTGAGTGCACAGTGCACTTCCCATGGAAAGGTTTTACTGTTCCTTCTCTCAAAATATGCTGAGAAAACTGGGCTATATCCTTTATAATTACAAGCTTAACAAAACTGTCATGGGCTTGTTTGGTGTGGATTTTGCTGCATGGGAAGCTCAAATAGTTGAGCTCATGTGCAACCACCTGCTTCTCAATTCAACAATAACCAGGAGAACCTGTGGGCTATATGCAGCCTCACAAACTGATGAAGAATTTGGCTAATGAGAGCTCCCCGGTGAGGTGAACCCAGGGGAAAAAATGGAGACATCAGTGGAGGTCAAATTGGATGGGCCTCCTCTTTCATCCTTTTGCCAAGACTCATCACTTTGCAGGTGGAATTAGGGAAAAAACTCGGACAGCAGCTCGTTGTAGGAAGGAGAAGGTGGGAGATCTTCCAAGCATTTACAATAGCTTTGCTCTAGACTCATTTCCTCTTGACTGTATTTGGGTTTAGGCAATTTGAGGGGTAGGAAACAAGGATTTGAGAGAGAGAGAGAATTTAACAAAAAGAAAAATGCTGCATGCTAAGGTTAATAATATTTCATACAAGAAAATTCATTTTTGGCCTTCAGAAAGAAAGCTGCTTTTAATTTTCTGTCATGCTAAGGTCATTTGTGCCATCTGGACTTCTGTTCCAGTTCTCAGGCAGGAAATACTTTCATTCCTGTGTAAGCTGCGTATCTTAGTTACAGTGATCTCTAAAACTTAGTTACAATATTAATATTGCATAAGTTAGATGAAATAATGGTCTATTAATTAGACTTTTTTTGACTAATAGACTAATGATAGACTAATTAATAGACTATTATTTAATCTAATAATGTAATACCAAATATATAATAATATAATACCAGCATCAAATACCAGATTGGTTTTCACTTCAGAGATTCCGTTTCTTTAATATGCCCATTGTTGCATCCTCACAAGGAGCCTGTTGCAGCACTTTCCCTTCTGTGAGTGCCAGGACAGAAACAGAGTTCACCCCATGGCTTGGTCCCAAAACCACTAAGTAGAGTGGCAACGCTGCCTGTTACTTTAGCACTATGGAAAGCAAACTTGAAAGACCCGAGCTCCCATCAGTCTTCTGAGGGATGTGACGAGAGGAGCAGATGCAAGAATCCAATTTAAGTTCCCATGTTCAAATGGAAAACCCAGCACTGGAGAAGATCTTTGGCTTATGTCAATGTAGTTTTATTGACTTGAGTTTATTCTACATCAGGACAAACCTACCCGAAAATGTACCTTTAAGATTACATCTTCCACATGCACAGAGAAACAGATCCATCCAGACAAAAATTTTCTTGTATATTCTGACATAGTCCATAGCTTACCCCTTCTCATTTCCACGAGGGAAGAAGTTTCAGATTTGGTTCACAGGTTGTGTTGTCTTAATATTTAAAATAAATTTTAAACAAATGCAACCGTCTTACACCTTCAGATATCACAACTGCCTTTGACAAGTAGGCCTGGAAAATCCACTTAGGGTTCACAGCAGGTGATTAGATAAGCAAATAAAAAAGCACCTAAACCTTGTCGCTGGATTAGAACAAAGTTTTTCTTGTGATTACTGGCATTTCCTATTTCTGTTTGGACTGAAACCATTTGGGAACAGTTTAACATGACTACACAGCATTTCCATTCCCTGCAGCCTCTGTGAAACAGAGAACAAAAATTAAAAAAAACCCCAAACACAAAATTAGTAAAAGTCTTAAAAAACCCATAAAGTTTGTTTGACATCAGTTACTATTTTGAAATGATAATCTGAAGTGGAAACCTTCCACTGAGGAAAATCTGCTCACACATTTCTTTACTTGGAATGATCTCTCTTCCCTTGGAGAAATGTTGAAAACACCAAGAAGCATACACAGGATCTCCATAGGTTTTTCCAGCTGGGGGTCTTTGTTCAGTTAAAATATTCTAAATCTCTGAAAAGTGATCCGATGCCACTTGTTTGCAGGCTGCACGAGTCCTCTTCTGACTTTGTAGGTTGGGTTTTGCATGTACATTTCTCTCTAGCTCTCATTTGCAATGCCCAAGGCAATTTAATTGTTCAATACCTTCATTAGTCCCCTATTGATCTGTTCCTTTTCCTCCCTGCTGTGCAGAGAAAGGTACATTGCCATTTGTTATTTGCTATTTAATAAAACCTTCATACTGTGTCTTTGGCATTTTGATTATATTTGATGCTGCTCTGGCCTACTGGTGCTTAAAGTAATGTTTTTTATTTAACATTTAAAGCAACATTTTAAGCAATTTTGCCTGGTTCTGCAAGTTCTTTTACTCTGAACACTTAGTAAATCGTTTCTCCTCCCTTCCCACCCTCCAAGTATTTATTAAACCAAATACTGGGATGGGAATGGGAGGCTTTCCTTACCCGGCTGCAGGCATTAATGAACCAACATCGTGGGGTGTCCCCTAAGACTACTCTCCAGTGTACGCTGGGAAGCACAGCACCCTGACACACTGCGAGTGTCCTGAGCTGGGACACTGGGGGCTCTATGCTCTCAGGGAAACCCCTCTCATCACCTCCCAACCTCCTTGGAGCAAGGTGAGAGAGTGCCCTTTGGAAAACCCCGACCTGCCTTGTTCCAGGCTGGGGTTGTTCCATGAGATCACTACATTACATTAATTTAAAATACAGCCTTTTGTACGGACCTAAGCTTTCTTTCATGGTGTAAAGCCACAGCATTCCTGTCCAAGTACATCCATCCTCTATTTCTAGAACATTTGCCGACCCCTGGGAAAAGGACTCCTCCAGCTCGGTGAAAAAAGTCCATGTCTTTGGAAACCGTGTGCTCATGGCAGATGGGGCTGCGCCGGGCTCCCCAGCTTCCCACGGTGTCAGTGGGGTGCCTCTGCCTTGTGTTTTGTGTTATGCTCCGGTTTGGTGGTCCTTAGAGCGTAGGACTCTCTGGGTTTAGTTTTCAGACTAAAAATCTCATTCACTTCAGCAGCTTTTCCAAGATTGGTTTTGTCTTGTTTGGAGCTTTTGAAGCTGCATAGACAACTAAACGTCTAGGAGAACATGTTGTTTAGGTTCTCACTAGCTCAATGGGGAAATTAAAAACCTCATTTGCCTTTTTTTTTAGGGTAAAACACAACAAATTCATACAGTGACGTTTAAACAAGTTATTTTTCAATTGTCCATGCTCAGATTTAAGAGTCCTTAGGTGAGTTACTGGAGCAGTGACCAGCAGTAAGGCAGGGCCTACAAGGAAGCTGGGGGGGACTTTTTACAAGGACCTGTAGTGACAGGACAAGGGGTAATGGGTTTAAATTGAAAGTGAGGAGGTTTAGATTGGATATCAGGAAGAAGTTCTTCATGGAGAGGGTGGTGAGGCACTGGCACAGGTTGCCCAGAGAAGCTGTGGATGCCCCATCCCTGGAAGTGTTCAAGGCCAGGCTGGATGAGGCTTTGAGCAACCTGGTCTAGTGGAAGGTGTCCCTGCCCATGGCCGGGGGGTTGGAACTAGATGGTCTCTAAATTCCCTTCCAACCCAAACCATTCTATGATTCTATGATTCTAAAGATAGATACATATGTTTTGGTACACACAGTAGGCCCCACTCGGTGTCTCACCCCCGAGTACTGCAGATGGGGACAAGCTGGTACCTATGGGATGTTGCCAACATGTCCTGCAGCTGCTGCTGCTGCCAGACACAGCCAGTCTCCGCTGCAAGATGGACACATGTTTACAGGGACACCATTGTGGGCCAGTGGTTACTGGTGGTTGCCCCAGTCTAGTATGACAGACGCATCACAAGACAGCAAGTAATGCTAGTATGTAGTAAAAGCACTGTAGTTGTTTGACAGCGTCATGGTGTTCAGGCCATTTTACAGATACAATAATTTACTGTTTTTAATGAGTTACTGAGACACATAATTCTTATAGTGACCTTAAAAGTCTCTTGGGCAAGAAGCAATACCAAGATTTGCAACATACACTCTGAAAGGTCTACTAAATCTTAGGGACAGAGGACAGTTGAACTTGCTAGTAAGGAAAAACTGTGCTAAACTGCCACGTCCGTGTTTTCTTGTGACCCCTGGCCTGCATGGAACAGGACTGAACATCATTGGAAGTGGCAGCATGCCACTTCAGCAGCGCTGAATCCTTCTGCCAGAATGACTCAGCTTCAGCCAGATGTTATTTAAGAAAAAAAATAGGAATAAGCGTTGACATTGATTCATGGTATGAAAGATCAGATCCTGAAATTTAAATTGTTATTACAAAGTTCTTTATCAGAGAAGTAATAAGGCAGACATGGAAAAGCTCCAGGGTGAATTTCTCCATTACAAAGGCCTTTTCCTGATGCTAGGGAAAATGTCAGCTGAGTTGCTGCTCTGGTCCAGCAGTGAAATCCTCCTGCCAAAGTTCCAGGTTGCAGCAGGGAAATCCCAAGTGTCACGCAGGTATATCATGGAGAATTTAACACCAATATGGAAACCCTTAATCTGTTTTTTATTTCTGGCTCTTGACCGCGTTTCCCATCACTTAGCATTTGTCCATGAGATTTGTTCCCACAGATTTCTTCTCTTTCCTCTGCTCCCTCCTGCCTGTCGTGGTTCAAGTTGAGGCAGGCAGGCAGAGCATGTGCTGGGGCACCAAGCGTCCCTCTTGCCAGCATTTGCCGTGACAGAAAGCACCCTTCCCGCCACCACTGTTGACAAAACCACTGCTTGGTGCCCATCTTCGTGCAAAATGCTTTTGGAACCAGGGTCCACGTCCTGCCGCAATAGCTGTGGTGCAAGTCATGTGGGGGACAACTGGAGAGAGTCCTTCTCCATCTTGCCCTGGACCTGGTGCTGCCGGGAGGTCCTGGACTCCCCACCTGGCCAGGAAAACCCCTTTCAGGTTTTGCAGTACAAACCCTTCCCTTCAGCCCCCCGTCCCGGAGCTGGGCTGCGTGTGCCCTGCCGCAGGGCTTCTCGGAGCTCCTCTGGTTTCTCTCACCTTCACTTCCCTCTACACAAAGAGGGCTCAAAGCCCGCACGGATGAAGCCTAGCTGAGGCAGCCGGGCTCCTGCCTTGCCAGGTACCTGGTGCTAGGCACGGTGAGCATTTAGCGTCGCACGGTTAGTTTGGGAAGCAGCTAACTGAGCAGAAGGAATTGCCAGGGCTCATTTGGCATGGGATGAACACTGGGGCTCTGAGGCAACGTGTCATTAGACCCTCAGGGGCCACAGATGGTGCAGGTTATGTTTTCTCACTTCTGTTCCATCCACATGGCTGTCTGTTGGAAGTGGGATGACAAAACCAGAGCTAAACCAAACAAAGAACCCGAATCATCGCCTTTTGGGAGGCGACGCAGAAACTGTCTGTTTTCTAGCAGGTTGAAACAACAGAGCAAACAAGATGCCACAGTCACTGTGCCCAAGCCCTGGCTCTGTCGGAGCACTGAACTGACAGGGACCAGCTTGCACACAGGTAATGGATGGCTAGGAAGGGCATTTACATTCCCAATACCTTGTAGCAAATTTAAAACATGCAGCAAAAGACCAAAACCAGCAAACATAATATGCTGGAGAGGAGAGCAGGGGACCATAGGCATTGCCCATGTTTTAGGGTCACTGCTGCATAGAATCATAGAATCATA
>NW_010255415.1:0-6784 GCF_000690775.1 Eurypyga helias | reverse complement strand
TGATTCTGCAGTCTTCCAGAGGAAGAAAACTTTGGCTGAAACCAACTTTTAGACAGAGTTTACAGCACGATCTTATGAGTTACATTTTTAGTAGGTCTGGAGCAGGGGTGAATTTTTATGTTTGATAATGTGGCTAACATGTAGTGAACAGCAAAAAGTGAAAAAAAAGGGATGCATGTGAAATTTAAATATGTAAACCCACTGGACTAAATCAATAACGTACAGTGGGACACTGAAGAGATGGAGTTGAAGGTCTGTTTTAGATTTATTCTGATATAGCATTGTTCCTTTACCAGGCAGCTGCAAAATGGCCCAAAAGACCTTTTGGTTAAGCATCATGATTTTCTCCTTGATTCAGCAAAGATCGAGCCTGCAGTCTTCCAAGCCAGCTCCAGGCCATCAGAAGGAGAAACAGCACATCAAACACCTCTCTCATCTGTTTTTGCTATCAAGCAAAGAAAGAAGAGGCCACAAAGGACATAGAAAAAACATGACAGAAGAGCATAACTGAGCCTTCAGCTGTTCTTGTGTGTCAACCATAATTCTCCTTAGGAAAAAAAAAAAATTGTGGCAGATTTGGTTCCCATGTAGAAACTACCTTGAACACTTTAAAAGACTTTTGCTGAGTGACCACGAGTAGATGATTCCCCAGACCCTGAAAGAATTGAAGCTGATTTTTCAGACTGATTATTAAGCAAAGATTGGCAATAGATTGTCTCTAAAAATTATTTTTAAAAAAATCTTTCTTTGTAAGCCAAGTTTGCAGCATTTCAGTGTGATGGCCTTTGATTTTCATGGTGGGCAACTACATCTGAGGGATCACCAGAGGAGGCTTTGGTCCAGAACTCCTCCTGGCCTGTTCACTACTCCTAGATAATACCTTGGGCACATGCTAGTGTCTTTGAACAAAATTAGATGTGTTTACAAATAGGCTATGATCAGCTCAAGGCTGCTGGTCTGAAACTGTACCTGAAGCAACAGGAATTGGGTTAAACAGAATGAATTTAGGCCTGGCATATACAAGAGTGAGGAGGGATATTCTACTCTTAAGATCTTTGAACACCAGCCAGCTCCCCAGAGACTCCCAGACGTGCAGTTTTGTGGGACTTTAATCCTACCAGAGGAGGTTTATTTGTGTGTTTCATAGCATTTACATAGAAAGGGTAGGAAAAGAATGTTATTTCAGGGCCCAGTGTGTGATTTAGTACTCAGAGATGAAAAGGTTCTTCTGATTTTTCCTCCGTCAACTGACCAGGGCTTCAAACCTCATTTTCAATCAGACACAGATGCTAGTGTTTATGGACTGGGTATTGATAGAGGAATGCAAATGACTTGAGAGGATGACAGTTTATTAAGAGTCAATGGCTAAACTCTCCTGGGAAAAACTATCGTATGCTCTGCCAGTGATTAAAACTATAGAACATGTTTGCAGCTACTTTTATGGGAAGAAGCTTGTGATGGGAATGGACCAGCAGTGGTTCTTCAGATTCAAAACCAGAGCAGCAACATGTAGTAACCCAGAAGCATGGGTTCAGGTTAACATTGACTGCTACTGACGTTTTGTCCAGGTAGCTTCATTGTGGGATTGACTGCAAACGCTGGTCTGAACAAGCAAGGGGCAAAGAACTGATTGTTCAGGAGAACGAGCCTGTTTGGGAAGAGGCGACTGTTTCCTCCCTTCCTGTATCTTGTGGAAGTGCAAATCCAGTGGAGCAGTAGCTACAGAGATTCCCAAGAGCCCACTGATTCCCACAGACACAACCCAATACCAGCATACCATGCTGTTGGCCACAGATATCCTGACTTATAGTGTCTCCCTTAACATAGCTCAGGGAAAACTCTGTTCACAGTGGAATGGCTGGGGGTTTAAGATCACGGTCTGTATAAATGATGGGAAGAAAGCAGTGGATTATAAATTCTATTAGCTGGCTCCAGTTCCATTGAAAAAGAAGGCTTTAGTGTAATGTCATCATTTAAAAACTGCTGGATATTTGAGGCATTGCAAAGTGGGATGAATTCCTTTGCATGAGTTACATAATGGATGCAGAAAAAGTGGCTAGGAACAGTTAAGAGACAGGGGAAGCCCCTGTCAGGTGGTATGTTGCTAAGCAGGTCTTTCTGATATTTTTTAATAAGGGTGAGTGAGTATTACTTACTTGGGATTTTGGAACTAGGTCACAAAATGCTATAAAGATTACTTGGGAAGGCACTGTCAGGGTCCTGAGTGCACTAATAATTCTTAGTGGCCCTGACCAGCCTCCTCTCAGGCCTCCATCCACACTCACGGGCCCAGGAGCTCTTAAGCCCAGCCCTGACCTTTCAGTCTCTCCCTGAGCTTTGCTGGAGGAGTGATGGGTTGTGGCCATGCTCTGTAGCATCTTGACCTGGATGTCAACCCATGGGCTGAATTCTTGGCTTGACCTGGGACCTGCCTTGTTGCTGTGGCCCTGTCTGGTGATGACTGAACCTGATCTTAACCCTGACCTCCGAACTGACTTTCTAGCTTGACCTGAGACCTGTCTCGCTGCCATGATACTGCCTTAAGATCTGGATTCTTGGTTGGATCTGGCCACCATCTCTGCGTTTGTCCTGCTACATCCCTTGAGTTCTGTGGAATGGGCCCTGGCTAGTAAGCCACCTGCCTTGGTGGCCCCAGCATTCCCCTTGGCTTGCCTTCCTTTAGAGATCAGCGCTGATTTGCCTGCTCCCTTACAGACATAAGGTAGAACAGTCTTGTAGCAGAGAGAATGAAATTCGATTTGGAATTTTTGTGGTAGGTCATACACAGGTCAGGGAAGAAATTTTGAATCAAGAGTGTTTCTGTAGATTTTTGAGACTATAGAAAATCTATTAAATAACTACCATCTCAGTGCTCCAACTTCCGATGAGGTAGTAGAGGAATTCAGAGTGAATGCAGGCAGTTCATCTGGCTTTCTTACAGCAACAGGCGGGAATTAGCATTTTGTATTCATTTTAATCTTGTAGGGGTGTAGGCTAGTGCTCCTCACTCTTGATTTGGGGCTGGAGACATTTGGAAATCTTCTACCTGGAGTTCTTGTAGTGGAACAATTATTTAGCTCATTCAGAAGTTTTAATTCCAAAAGGAGAAACTGAAGTGTCCTATGCTTGCTGGAATATATTTAAGGACAACCTCTGATAAATGGGACTACCTACTACTGATGCTTCTAGTGTGTGAAGCAGGAGTACTTCCCTGCTCTTGGATGTGGTTGCTGTGCCGGGGCAAGACACCGAGTACACCAGCCCTCTACATACCCATTTTCATTTAGAGATTAAAAGGAAGCTTGGAGTTTCTCAGCTGAAGAGCTCAGAACTGCAGGGTGTGCCACAGATGACACTTTTTTTCAGTAGCAGCAGTGCCATTCCTGAAACAAAGCCAATTCGTTAAACATCTCAAGCCCTGTTTGCTTTCAGTGGATTTAAGACAGTTCCTGAGTTTCTGGCAAACTTTGGAGACTATCATGTCCTCCCCACAGTGCAAATCACAGATGGAACTACTTGGAACTGGGAGTTTGAGTCCCTATCACTGCTTTGTGAAGTCAATGCTCATTTTAGCTGTGATAATCACTGAGCAGCTGAATGGTTTGGGGAACTTCCAGTTCAGAAGAATTCCTGAAAATATCTCACTTAGATTTGATTTGGACTGAAATCAAATCTGAAAAGCCCCCTCAAATTTCCATTGAACTGCAAATCTTGCTTTTGAGCCAGAACTGATTGGAAACCTTAAAGTGGGTAAACCGTGGATAGGACCCTGCATAGAACTGATGTGAGTAGAACAGTGTCACTGAAGATCACTTGGAGCTCACTTTTGGGAATAAATTGTCATGTCCAACTGAGAGCATTCCAGGAGAAATTTCCATTTCTCCTCCCTTTCTTGTCCTAAAAACGGAGACAACACCTGTCAATCTTGAAACTGCAAAAGCTGTTTCAGTAACCAGCCCCCTCCATTAGGGCACGACGTGTGGGGTGCCTCAGTCAGCGATTACCACTCATACAGCAGACATGGCTCAGGAGCCTGTTGTAAGAGGTCGCTCCAAGTAGCCTCAAAGAATCCTGGGCAGGGAATGGAAAGCTCCAAAGACAGAGGCAACAAAGTGCAGTTGGCTTGGAGTAGCATATGAAAACATCCTAATAGAAGAAAAGGATACAGCTGCTTAAAATTATATAATCTGTAATGAATCTTTATAAAGACTCTTCTAGTTTTATTTCCTTTAGGAGGTGACTTATAGGTGTCAACCTTCTGTCCTGCACTGCAGTGATGGTTAAGTGAGGTTAACTGAGATGTGGCTATGAGCTGCCTTGAATCCGATCCTAATTGCTGTCTTATACTTCTGGTAAGTGACAAGAAGCAGTAAAGCTCCTTCATGAAACACTGCAGCAGAAGTGATAGAGATTTCAATCCAAAGCTCTCTGCCCACAACCAAAGATACAAAAAGCTGTTCAGGAATCTACAGTATGTGGCCACAGAGTCCTTGGTGGGAATCCCTTTGAAGGGAGTGCAGGGTGTGTGCATGAAAAATAGAGAAGAGAAAGCTACATACACAAAATGAACAAGTATTGGGACTATGGTCCTAACAAAAAGCCAAAGGAGAGATTTTGGGTCTGGACTGTGGTAGATGATGGGTGTTGTGAGCAGAGAGTCTCCTGCTGTTTGAGTCCTCTTCTGTTCAGGCAAACAGGATCGCATCAGAGAAGTAGCTGACTCCTTCACCAACCAGATTCTCCTAACTGGAACATCCTGCAGTGCCTAAAGTTGTGACTCAGCAGGTAAGAGGGGTTATAACACATGTGCATTACTTGCTAGAATGGTTACAATGGTTTAGAAAATAGTTTCTCTCCTCTATTCAGCATATGGATCCCATCTGTCATCTCACTGTTGGCAAACGGACAATGAGCGGGGCAAGTACTGGCCCAGGGAGAAGTGGATCCTGCACACTAAAGTTAAGGAATTGGGACAAGCACAGAGGAAAGTCTACAGGAGAAACGTTTTTGTTCATGGTGACAAGAAAAAGCATGAAAGATGATACTATTAAGCTTGGAAAATAGGATTTGCAAGCCAGTGATGTTAGAACCTCAGAAATAATGTGTCAAAGATGTTGGACCATTTAGAATACCATCTTTTACTCTTTCAATGTCATCATCATGTTGTTCTCACTGTTTTCTATGGCGAGAGTATTTATTGAGTCAATTTGTCTTCAAGATGTTAAATGTACTATGTGTAGGCGGGTAAGCTAACCTTATTTATATAGTATTACAAGGGAGAATGCTAACTACGCTCACTTTTGCACTCCTGAAAACTGTGTTCTGTCTAAGAGAAAATACCACACATACATTTCGCAGAGTTGCAACACTCAGACAAGTGTGAGAATAATGTTTCTTAAAAGAATTCAACGAAGAAGCATTGGAGGTGGGGGTAATCCTACCTGTGGTGTCAGTTACACTGAAAAGTTTGTCTGACTCTTGTTACTTTGCTTAAACTGCTCTCACACCAGATACTGGTCCACCTTTTCTACAAAAATTATCTCTCTGAATGAGATCCCAAGGTATTTTTCCTTGCTGACCCTGAAATATCTATTCCCTTTCTGCTTCGTGCATTGCTTTAATCTGCTCAGCTTTACCCTTTTACCTTTTTCTGTTGCTTGTCTTGATTTACAAGGAAAATTTTTTGTCTTTCTCTGCCTTTATGTTAATTTATTTTTGTCCTCCCCTCCCCCCAGGTGTTAGTAGAACACCCGTAGTAGTAGTGTGTGTTCCTGTACCTATGTTCCCTTACGTTTTCCTGCAACCTGCTTGAGATCAGCATTGGTTTGAAATCTCACACTGAATATCTAATTTAAATATATGTTCTTTACCTTTTTTAACATTTGCCCTTTCGTTTTTCCCTGCACAGATTTCCCTTCTCAAAGTAGATAATTCCTCCCCCCTCATCTTTCTCCCTCACTTTTTATATATGTATTTTAAGTAGCTTTCTCTTTTCTAGTCTTTAAAATGTCTGTATCAAAACCAAATACATATACTTCAGCAAAGTAGTCATCCCATATAACTAAAATCTCACAACAGCCCTTTTCCCCTCTGGCACAGGTAGGCTTGGTAGTATTCCTAGACAACTAATGAATCTTTAAGCGCCTTCCTGTTTCTGAGAGGGGTGCCATATGCTTGACTTTCTTCCCTTCAAGCAGAGGTGACGTAGCTGCTTTTGCTAATCATGTGAAAGGTGATATTATATGCAGAGAGAGGATAACAAGTAAATTGGAGCCAAACTAGTCCAAAGGGTTCACAACTTGAGAAGCATGGTCTGACGCCTCGTTCCTTCTGCTCCCCGCTCTGCCAAACATTTCTTCAAAACACAACATTGGTTTCTTCTCTTGCACAAATAGTGGTCCTTGCCATACTGTATCTCTTGTCATAGGTACCACAATCTGCTCTCCTTTGGCTTCATAACAGTAACTTCACTTACCCAAGCTAAGCCATTAGAAGCCACAGCCCTTGCATGTTAGTCTCATACTCCAGTCTTTTCCCCTCCCCGTTTTAAGTCACTGCATCAGCTTTTACACCAGCCAGAAACTCACTACTCTTACACGCAGCACCTCTCAGCTGACATATCCATCAGCTTGAACCCAGCAAGCACCCTACCTTTACAAACCTCCTTCCCTGCTATCTTTCCTTTAAACAAATCCATGTGCCTAGAACATTGTGCCAGATATTGTGCCCTGCAGCCTCACTTACCCTCAAATCCCCCCTCGGTTGCATTGCATTCACAGAATCA
>NW_010255414.1:0-331 GCF_000690775.1 Eurypyga helias | reverse complement strand
GGGGTGCATCCTTCCAGGCAGGCGAGGTTGTTTGTGGCGCTGCGTGCTGCTCTGCAGCCGGGAATCAGCAGCGCTCCTTGGTTTCTCCCACTTCTCCACGTCAAGAGCGTCTGCATCCCGCTGTACATCCATCCCGCTGTGCGTCCCGCTCTGCATCCCACTGTGCGTCCCGCTCTGCATCCCGCTCTGCATCCCACTGTGCATCCCGCTCTGCATCCCGCTCTGCATCCCACTGTGCATCCCGCTCTGCATCCCGCTCTGCATCCCGCTCTGCATCCCCGGGGCTGAGCGCAGGGCAGGAGCTGGGACTCGTGCTCCCTGCACCATCGAC
>NW_010255413.1:269-1031 GCF_000690775.1 Eurypyga helias | reverse complement strand
GTCACATCCCGGGAAAAGCAGCCTCTACTGTCACATCCTGGGAAAAGCAGCCTCTGGCCAGGCCTTTAGGTGACCGTTTTCCGGGGCACTGAAGGGAGATCTGTGGGAAGCGGAGGGTGCTCGGAGCTGTGTGAGCAAAGCCGGGGGGAGGGTTTGGGAACAGCACGGAGCTGCGATGGGGAGGTGGCCGTGCCGTGTCCCCAAGGCCCTGGGACACTCCCCCTTGCGAAGCCAAACAGGATGCTTTCCGCAGGCGCCCCGGCTCGAGCGGGGATGGTCGTTTGTTGGTGCCGAACAGCCGGCGTTTGATGTGGGAGGTCAGGCTGAACTATCCCAGGGATCCCCTTGGCGCTGAGCACTCCACGTTGTCCGCCAGACGGATCCCGTCGGCGCGACGTGCTCGTGCCGGGCTCCTGGTCGTACCTGGGCTCCGGACACAATGTCACGCGGGAAAACGAGGCTCCTTGGGAGCCTCCTGCTTTATAACCCGGGTGACGGCCAGCAGGATCGTGACTCTCCGTGTTAATTCGGTGGGAAACGGGCCCGGGGGGTTGCTCTGGACAGGGCTGGTCATCGTCGGCGCTCCCATGTAGGCTGTGGGATACACGTTAACATTCCCAGGGCCGGAGGGAAGCGGCTCTGCCCGGCTCCGTTCCAGCGCCGGAGCTGCTTCGGTCGGCTCTTTCCCCCCTCGTCGCTCCGTGGTTTTACGATGGGCTGTTTCAGGGAGATCAGTCCCGCTGTTTGCCCTCGGATCCGAAC
>NW_010255413.1:0-236 GCF_000690775.1 Eurypyga helias | reverse complement strand
GGCGGGAATTCCCTGGGACCGCCTGCGCGCCTCTCCCTGCAGCCGTTACTGGTTTTAAGCAGCGTGTAAAGAGCCAGAACCGAGGAGACGCTGTTTTCCCCGTAACGAGCCGCCCCTTAACGAACGCGACACACGCCGGCACCCAACAGCATCCCGGCTGCCCCGCGTCCCGTGTCGGCGGTGCTCGCAGGGAAGTCTCTCCCCTCTGACTCCGTCTTATCGCCCCAACAGACCAG
>NW_010255412.1:0-1289 GCF_000690775.1 Eurypyga helias | reverse complement strand
CGCCCCGCGCAGGCCGCGCTGCGCGCCCCTCCGCGCGATCTGCGCGATCTGCGCAAGCCGTCGGGTCTCTTTTGTGCGGGTTTTAAACGCGTGACGGTCTCGCGAAGTGGTCAAAATCTGCCTCCGGTCAGTATCGATGTACAAACATAAATTCAAAATATCAGAAATTACTCGGGACGACGCACATTAAATTTCACGTCCGAATTATAACCGACTCCCAGGCGTTTGGAGAATTATCAGGTAGATAAATACCCAGAATGCAGCCCTCACTGCCGTGATTAGTTCCCTGTCCGGTTCCTGCAGGAGAGCGGCCGGGAGGTGGTGAAGGGGATGGAGCCTGCTTATTTTAGGCCTCACGGTCTTGCCCAGCACTTTATCTTGAGTATTTGCACCTTCCAGCCACCCCTGAGGGTTTCCTACCTCCCAGATTACAGAAGCTCCGACAAATAGAGCAAAAATTGGTAGTTACATGGAAGCAGGATTGAGGTCTTGACACTTCCTGGGCTGTCTCTTGAAATGTAAGCAGAACTGCTAATTGCAAAGCTGACCTCTTCCAGCCTCCATCTTACTCAGCCCATCTTCCTTCTATCTGTTCTCTTTTCCTTTGTCTGTCCCCCTCTCGCTCCCCCCCGTCACTGAATATTTATCTATTTGGCACTTTCTCCATTAGTTATTCTTCCACCTCTCCCCTGCCCTTACAGATATTTGGAAGAGCAGAGAAGGGATACCGAAAAAATAAAAGCAATTCAAAGAAGATGTGCAGCCCTTCTGCAGCCTGCTGGGATCCAAGGGGGAATTTATTTCAGGCTGTTTTCTTTTTATACAGAGGGCAGGTGGAGTGAAGGAATAAGATGGAGAAAGACGGCAAAGGACAGTTTCAGGAAGGCGCAAGTGGGGCACAAGGGAGTGCTTGGATCTACCGCTGGAGAGGGGACACCCTCTGAGCGAGCTCGTCCCGGAGGGACCCCTGAGGGAGCCCGAGCAGCCGGGCCCTCCGGAGCTGCTCCATGTCTTCCTGCGACCTGACTGTTATTTTCCACAGTCGCATCTCTTGTGTCTTCCCTCATTCTTTCTTCCTCCCTCCCGATGTGAATCCCGGCTCAGCTGAAGCCTTGGGAAGCCGGCGAGAAATTCTCGCCAAATTAACCGTAAAGAAATCGATACGGTAATCAGAGCGTTTTCCACATTAAATATGAAATCTAATGAACGCCGTTTGCACCTCTCGCCCCGCCGGCCGCCCCAGCGTGCGCCGGGGAAGGTCGATGACGCCCCGGCCCCGGCAGCGCCCC
>NW_010255411.1:367-614 GCF_000690775.1 Eurypyga helias | reverse complement strand
ACTCCCGGTGCGTCTTCGCTGGCTCTGCTGCTGGGCCCTCCCTGCAAGAGTGGGACACCATGAGCGGAGCTGGGGCAGCACCCTGGCACGGGGGTGGGCACCCCCCTGCCTGCGTGGGGCGGGCAGCGCTGGGACTGCGCTTACTGGGGCGTACTGGGCTGAGGGCACGGCGGGGAGGGTGCTCACAGGGGTGCACTGGTTTGGGGGCACAGCTGGGAGGGTGGGCACTGGGCGCACGCGGTTTGGG
>NW_010255411.1:0-266 GCF_000690775.1 Eurypyga helias | reverse complement strand
TGGGAGGATGGTCACTGGGGTGCACTGGTTTGGGGGCACAGCTGGGAGGGTGGTCACTGGGCTGCACTGGTTTGGGGACACAAATGGGAGGATGGTCACTGGGCTGTACTGATCTGGAGATGCAGCTGGGAGGATGCTTGCTGGGACATACTGGGCTGGGGGGGGCGCTCACTGGAGTGCACTGGGCTGGGAACACAGATGGGAGGGGGCTCACTGGGGTCCACTGGGTTGGGGACAGGGGTGGGAGGGGGCTCACTGGGACATAC
>NW_010255410.1:0-20361 GCF_000690775.1 Eurypyga helias | reverse complement strand
TTCTATGATTCTATGATTCAGGAGAAAGAACACACCACTTTCTCCCTCGCAAGGACTGCTTTCCTTCAGCAGTTTGCCAAGTGATTGCCTTCTAGTATCTCTGCTTAATCCTACAGATGCCTTTCTTCAGAGTTGTTACCATTCTGTGAAGAATTAGTTCTGCTTAATAGCCCAACTGTTGCATGGGGAGCATCCAGCACAGTTTTGCACTTTACGACATGAAGAGAAGGATCAGAACACAGGCAGGATTGTGCAATAAAAGACGTATCCCTTCACAACTATCCTAATTTGGCATCCAAAAAACCCACAAACCTACAGAGAAAAACAGAAATAGAAAATTAAAGATTGACTGCTAGGATTTTAAGGTTCCTCAAAGAACGACCCCAAAAGGAGAAATGAAAATGTAATAATCAGTCGGTGCAACACAGAAAAGGATTCCAGCACTGCGCAGCAAGAGCCTCCAGCACTGTAAGCGCTGAAGCTGACCCATTCTGATAAGCAAATTTCACTGCAGATGCCAGCAGAAGGGTAAGACCTCTATTTATCAGTCATGTACATTTTAAAGCAAATAAATGCTATTCCTGGCTAAAACAAAACAAAACCCCAAGCAGAATGCAATACCCGCTCTTCACCTCACCCTGCCCAGCTCATCAATCAGAGGAAGCACTGCCAGAGCACATCCCAGGCCAGCAGCAGGGCCCCACACGTTCCTCTGCCCTGCCGCCCACCACCTCGCCTTCCCTCACATCTGGGGGGAAGGTGGAGGAAGAGGTTTCATTTCATACAGTGGCAAACTGACACCATCCACATATGAATGAGCGTAAGCTGATATGGCAGTGCTGTAAGTCTTCACACTGTCAGAAACACTACCCCCTGACAGATATGAGCACACTCCATTTTTTGCTTACAGTGCTTCAGAATCAGCATCCCAGGATGAAAGACAATTTCACTGCAAAACGCTGAGGAGAAGCGCTGGGAATTCAAGCCCTTCGGCCCCCTCTCCAATGTCAACACTGCGGCATTCCCACGGGGAAAGGAAAGAAGAGATGCCTTCACTCTCAAGAGCCAAACACCCGCAGCTCATTTCCCTGTCACCAAATGCCCCCCTACTGCATTAGAGAGCCCAGAGTTCTCTCCCCAATAACAGTCTTTCTACAGAGGGGAGTAACTAACAGCAAAATTCTGAATGTCTTGAAGTTTAAGAGCAGTAGGGGAAAAAAAAAAAAACACACACAAAAAAAAACCCACAAAACAAACTTCACACACACAAAAGTAACAAAAGGCATTGTCAGTGCTGCTTATTTATTTTTTTGTTATTGAAGCTACTTAAATCCTCTAATTAGATGCTTATCTGAAATTTTCTGGAAGCAGGGAAGGCGGAGGAGTTTACAACTCTTGCAGTCTTCACATAAAACAAATCAGAAGTGTGGCTTCCAGATAAACACCATATTGTCTTCAAAGTCATAGAGATCCCTGTATTTTTTCCAAGTATATTTCTCTCCCCTTTATGTGTCTGGAAAATATCCTGCAAATTTGTTCTGAATGCACCATAAAAACCCTCATATCAAAGGCAAACAGAAGAAAAAACAAACTTTGTCTTTCTCTCAAGTCACCCCCGGACTGCCTGGGTGGGAGGCAATAGTTGGATTTCCACTTTGCCCAGTCATGGAGCAAGCAACCAGCCATGTTTTACTAAGCAGGTAATACCTCTGGTTATTAGGTTACTTATATTCTCTAATACACAATGACAACTCATTTTCCATGATTTTCAAAAGCTCAATAAATATCTCCAACTCAAGGCCACCTTCCTGGTGGCTTTGACTCATGGCCTTTAGCTGAGCCACCAGGACAGCGCCAAGGGAAGCTCTCTGAAGCAGAGAAGCTGGTACCCCCATCTCAGACATCATGCTCCGACCTGAAATAAGCACGCCCTGAAAAAGGGGACCAGTCCCTGGGAAACGCAACCACAGACATGAAAAGAATATCACCTGGCCTCCATGAAAGGAGGCCTATTCAACAAGTGGTGTACTTATCCCAGATTTCTGACACGTACACAGAGGTGTGTAACAGGGAAGAGTTAAGCAAGGTTAGATTATCTCAGACTTCCTTCCTCTCTTGTGCTCTTAAGATAGTTAGGCCACTCATTTGTCTCAACAGATACAAAATTCTCACTTTTTCCTCAAAAAGAAGGAGAGGAAAGAATACAACAGATGAAGGCTCACAGTGTTTTCTTCTAAACCACACACTCGTGCTTCCATCAGCAGCAGTTAAACACCTTGGCCTGAAGCCAATCAGAAATCCCTCATAATGCGTTCAATAAGCCAAATCAAAACAATACATAGCTTATGAGAGTGGCGTAAAGAAACTCGAAGGTCATATTTCATCTGCTGCAGCTCATCATGTTCACTGAAATGGAGGCAGGAGGTTAACTGGCAGGATCTGCTCTTTAGTGCCTGCTATTTCCAGTGGAAGGAGCTAAGCAACCACGTTCTTCTCTCAGCAATTCATGAGGATCAGCAAAAAAGTCCTAATGCTAAGGGACCACAGCCCAGCTGAAGAGAAGATGGACAGAAGAGCCTGGCAACATGATGAAGAGGAAAGACACCTCCCTAGTACAACTCAAAGTTGTTTTTTTGGATGCATTAATTATAAAATTGAGAACATGATTCAAGTATCAGAAGGCATGGAAACACTCTCCTCTTGTTTTAAAAAAAAAAAAGATTATAAACCAGCAGACAAATGGACGGAAAGCACTCTTGCACATTTGGAAAATGTTGGGTTTGTACAACAAACTTTTGTTCATCAGGTGAAAACAGCGACCGGATAGAAAATACTAGGTTCTACCCTCAGCTTTACAGCTGCCTGTGTTGTCTGCAGGAAAGGAAGTTATTAGTTTGATCTTGTAGAATTTATTCTCTTCTCAGTTCTGTTCACATCTAAAACAGAGGTAACACACTACTCTTGTACTTACTCTAGGCTTTTCCAGATTGCTTAACACCATATATGAAAGGGAGTAGGAGCTTTAATATTCATACTTCATACACATTAAGACTACGAGTGAGATTCATAGAAATTAATATTCTTAACCCTCTGTCATATCAACTAATCACAAAAATCTATGCATTTGTTGGGAAAAAAAATGGTGGGGGGATGAATCACAGTGAGGAGGGAGGAAACAACAAAAAAAACCCAAAACAAAACAGCCCTCTTGCACTGATGGAATTGAAACGATCTGTCTCTCTCCATGAGCACCACACTGTGCTGATAAACTAAATCTCTCTTTGATTGAAGGCCGAATTAAAACAGAGCAATGCAGGAACTCTTCTGACCCAAAAGTAATCCACTCAATCATATAATGCATCCCTTTCCTTTTAGTAAAATGAATAGCCCTCCATAGAACCTTTTTCTTCCTTGACAAGTCCTTGACAGAAGAATGTGAATCTGGACAGTTAAATGAATCAATCACCAGCTGCTAGTCTAGGGCCAAGATGGTGAGCCGAGGGGCCTGCCAGAGTTCACTGACCACTGGTCAAAGCAAGACAAAGGCTTCGCCTCTATGAATAGCCCGCTTCTGGGATCCAAAGGTCATTTAGCTGCCTTGGAAACGGTCCCCTTTGGTTATTTAAAGTTCTCAGGCTATTCTGCCACAGATATTATTGTTTCAGGTGGTCACCATCTTTCCTCTTCACAAGTTCGTGAAAGGCCAGGCAACCATTCTTTAGGTAAACGCAAGACAATGGCGAACACGGCAGCAACTAAATAGTGAGGAAAGGAACAATTACAATAAGTACAAATAATGCTTTACATTTCCTCATAATTCCAGCTTCTGAACATGCCTGTGAAAAACATCCTCAGAGAAAGAAGGTCTGGCACACAAAAGGCCAGATCCCAACAGGATCCAGGTGCGTACCTAGCACTGAGGGCGTGACGTGTTGAGTATTTCACTGCCTTTGAGATTCTTTATGTAAATGTGTCAGGAAAAAGAACAAAAAAAGAGTATCAGGGCTTTTCTCCAGCCATGACTGTTGGGCTCTGTTTCCAGAAAGCTGCCCTATGGCTCAAGGCAAGGCCTGTAGCCTGACACGCAGTGATACTCCAGGCCACGTGCTGGAGTAAATACATGGGAAAAAAGACCAACCAGACAAAGGAGGTAAAACCTGCAGGTGCTAACTCCTCCGCAGCACTGGAGCCCACAGTCCGCCCTGGCACCTACCTAAAACCATACACCACAAAACAGCTCTTCTCACCAGCAGTAAACCCAGTCTCCTCTCAGTCAGGTCCCGGAGACAGTCAAGGTTGCACTGACAGGCACCAGAGTGTACAGGTGAGCACCTACCTAAGCCCTGTCCACACACA
Organism: Eurypyga helias; assembly: GCF_000690775.1. NCBI lineage: Eukaryota > Metazoa > Chordata > Aves > Eurypygiformes > Eurypygidae > Eurypyga > Eurypyga helias. The sequence goes on along the minus strand of NW_010255410.1, from coordinate 16,005 downwards.
AACTGTAGTCACAAGTATAAATAAAATGTGGGCTATTGGTTTCCTAAGTCAGACTACACTGTGATAAACAACACTACCAACAGGTTTATAAATGCTGCTGCAGACCTCTAGGGTATCTTCACTGGTCAGTAAACCTTTATATACCAAAAAAGAAAAATTATCTGAGGATTATTATTATCAAGTGAAAGGTACTGCTAAATACATGCTTAGGCATCGGCCCATGTGTTGGTTGAATCAAACAGTTCTGATAACCTTATTTAACTTGTCTCAGGAGTGGTCACAGTCCCCCTGTTACGAGTCTTTCTTTCCTGATACCCTTCCTGTATAAAACTCTAATACTTACAAGCATATTTATTTCACTTTTTGCTGCATTACATACCTCATTAGATAAATGAAGCTAACCCCTAAACTTCCCAACACAGCATGCAGTGCACCTGCCTCTTACAGGTGTGTATACACGAGATGAAAATTTCCAAACCCAAATGCTCAGAAGTTAGGAAGCCGAAGAAACGAAGCTGCTTGTGTAACTGATTCGCTGTTTATATTCATGCTTCAGGAAACAATCCAACTGCACAATCACACTTCCTCCACTATTCACAGCACCAAATGAATGGTGCTCACATAATGAGCATCTACTCAATATCTTGTCTTCTCTTCTCTGTTCAGTGCGTGGCCTCGTTCCTTATTCACTGCGCTCTATGAAGCACTGCTTTGAAGACAGTTACTAACTTCCCTATGGCCTTGCCTGCAGGGCTCTGCACTACAGCTCTTCACCAGTGTTAACGCATCTATGATCACAACACCTCGAGATGACGTTCTGTTATTATTTTTAGTTTTCCTGTTGGCTATGGACAAACAGTTGGATGGTGGGCCAAAATATTTACTAAATTTAGGTGTCCAAGATCCTTAACAGGTCTCCATGTGTTGCAACCACAGCTCCCCCAACTCGTTGCAGCTCCAGCTGATGAAACCTCAGAATCACATCAAAAACCCAGATGCTAAGAAACGTAGGGACCATGAAAAGTATGGACAAGCTGCTTTGTGCCACATACTGTAGAAACTTCAGGCTGAAGCAAAGATGCAATTTCAATCCCCCAAAGCTCCCATGACTGGGAGGTTATTCTTTGTCTTTCTGAAGTTCCCAAGGGAAGTCCAGGACTCCTGGATTCACATTCTATGTCCCAGAAGATGGGCACACACTCTTGAGCCAGTCTTTGCCAGCCCCTCAGTCTGCTCCCACTCCCAACTTGTACCTATGGCAACCTCCAAACCGAGCTAACCCCAGGCCTCACTCTACAAGCTTTACCTTAGTACTAATCACTTCCCACCACAGCGTTTCTCTTCCCTTTCCTGACCTCTAGACACGTGAGACCGCTCACACCTCCACCTCACCCACTTCCCCTCCCAAACTTCCTCTCCAAGTAATTAGACCATTGTTTTCACTTACTTCAGCTTTCGATGCCAGCTGGTTTCTCCAGGCAGTGTTAGATCACACTTCAGCTTTCATTAATTCAAAACAAGAAAAAAAGGCAAGTCTACAGCTGCCTAGGGCTGCTCAGAGGGAAAGCCCAGCTCAGTGTTCACAAGCAAGATGCTCAGCACAAACTGCATCTTCTGTGTCTCTAGCTAGTCAAGCTGAGCAAGTCTGTGCTGAACATGCACAAAAAAAAAGTAAGTTTGAGATTTTTCCTCAAAACTTAGAAGACAACCAAATTTACAAATAGCAACGGCAAAAGCTACTTCCAGACACAAAGACCATTTCCCCAAGAAATCCCTTATCTCTGTTCCCTACATAGACATTCCCATGATATCCTACTAAAAACCAAAAATACACAAAAAGCAGTTTCATCTTCAATTTGGTCTAGGGAACAGGATGAACAGTCCTGCAGAAGTATACTGTATTAAAAAAAAAAAAATAAAAGCAGAAAGATGGATACTGACATAACAAATTTCCATCCAAAAGGTTAACATGTCAGAAACTTAGCAACTACAGTCCTGCAATAGAAATATTTGGTAAACTTACAGCAGAATACCACCAGCCCCCTCAGCAAAAGGTCATCATTTGCACAGAACAGCAGAGCAGAAGAAAGGTCTGCCACTGCTATTTTCTGGGAGAGTCATGATTGAAAGCATCAACAGGCTTCATCTCTACTATGTAAAAGTTTGGCAGCCAATTCCCTTTCTTGCAGTGGGTGACAGGAAGACACTTCACATCTCAGAAAATCACAGGGCTTTTTTCCCCACTGGTACAACTCTAGGCTCTGCTGTTCCTTCAGAAACAGTCCTGCCAGAAGGACTAGAGCCAGGCCACGCTAACAATTCAAATTTATTTCACCTTACCTAGCACAAACATTTTGAGCATTTTAAATCAGAATAACACCTGCATGAAATTACCTTCATACTGCTGTTTCTTGAGATGGTCAGAGCTGATCTAACTGTGGCTGCTAAAAAGTGAAGACAAACTCTTCCCAGATAGCCCCATATCCTGACTACTCTTGCCTACTTACCTCCAGCCAGCTCTAGCTGGATTTGTCAGATGTTATTTGTCAGATAACACAAATCACCACAGCAAACTGCACTGGTTAGATAACTGTCTAGCTAAAAAAAGAGTATTTTTTCTGACAGGTTATCAATCAGATGAGCACCACAGACTGCACAGGGATATGGCATGAACTACATCCTCTTCCACCTTTCCAAAATTCCAGAACTAGTGTCAGCCAATTTATGTTTAAAGCATGATTTACTGTTCTCTTTTTGCAAACTAGTGGACTGATCGAACATCTTTATATTCCATTGCAGTTTCTTTTTTAATAGTTTCATGTTTATGTCATCAGTGGACTTTCATATCTAGCACACACCAAAACTCCCACAGGCTACTACTAATGAAGGCATTAAAGAAACTGTCAACATTATAAAAGTTTGTCTAAACACAAAGCACAGATATTGAATGTGCTTCATTCTCTCAGTAGAACCTACTTCCAGCACCCTCTCTGATGCACTAAGTGTAATATGCCTTTGACACAGCTCTGAAAGGAAAGAATTGCTGTTTCTGAACTGTAGTAAAATTCTTCATGAGAAATGTTTATTATATTCCTAAAAATGACCATTTTCAATAAAATCTGGCTATAAAAGAGGCTAATATATCTCAATGATACCTACTAGCAGATTAGCTATGTCGCCCTGTGCACGGAGAAAATATTTCTTGCAGTTATTTTATGACAGATAGTATAGGGTTTATTTTTATTGTGCATATTTATTTAGGAAAAACAAACAATAGTAATAAAGTCATGCAAAACCAGTAATTATATTGGGTGAGGAAGGGGGAATAAAGCACTCTGTGGATTTCAGGGATTCACCATCTGAAAGCTTTTATTCTTCCACAGTGAAGCAAAGTTATGACCTTTGACATGTGGCCATGGTGCCAAAGAAACTGCTCATAAATGTGTGTCAGTAAAGAAGCAGAAATCAATAAATTCATTTAATCCAGTGAACTATTATGTAGTGAGACACAATATATTTTAAAGAGCCAACTGCTCTACTCTTTCTCTTAAAAGACAAAAATTTTATGTAATGGATCTTTGGACAGTCAATTCTTGGAAGGTTTTATAATCTCAACATTGTCTTTGACCCATTACTAAATATTTTAGTCTGTTATGCCCCAATTTGTTAGCACATTCATTCCCGTTTGAAAGATCCCTGATACAGGCGGATGCAGGTAGCACAATAGGAACACCAGCAGGTGGGCAGATATCCCATTAACAACCTCTGCCGTTATCAGAGACAGCTATCCACAGGAATCAAACACAGGCAGGTGTTAAAAGTGCCTCTTTTTTTCCACACTAGGTGCTCAAGAACAGAACGAATGAGAGGTTGCTCATCATTCCAAACACAGTAATTTTAAAAGACCAAACGAAGCATAGCTCTACAGCGTATGTTATAAAGGCTTTCAACAAAGCATTTGGTCATCTACCACGCATTTTATGAGAATCAGCAATAAGCAATATCAAGTAAAAAATGATGACATCAAACAAGTACTAAATGCCATGTGCTGGGAATGTCACAAAAATCCCATCAATACTACCAAGAATTCCATAGTTCATTTCTTGTACACTGTGTCAATGCTTACCCCTTCTAGTTTTTAGTATATTCAAGAACAACAAACACTAGAAAACATAATTATTGATAGAAATCAAATTCACAGCCTTAAAAAGGAGAAGAAAAAAAAAGGGAGAGGGAAGAAAAAAGAAAACTTACTAACTGGAATAAACAAAAAAATTCCACTAATGAGAAACAAAACCAAAAAACCATAACCAATTCATTGTCGTCACTTCTTACATAAATTCAATACTAATTTTAAGAGTCTAGGTTAACACATCTGAACACCAATCACATGGACTGGTTCCGCGAGCACACAGAGCACTGCAGGTCTGTATGACGATCATTTTTAAAACGGTTTGGTTGTGATAAAATGGAGCTGCCTTCCTGGCCCAGACTGGCTGAACTAATAAGGGCAGTATCCACTTTCAGCCTCTATTGAAGATCAATGATAAATCTGCTTGCAAACCGTGGGCCACAGGGTTGTTTGCATAAATAAGCCTGAAAAGCAAGATGAGAAAAGAGCTGGTCATATGCTCACTTAGGCTTTTGGGGAAGGGGTGGGGGAAGGAAGTTTCACCCTTGTAATTTGGGACATGCTATGTGCAAAGTTGCTCTCTCCTCAGGCAAAATGACAGAGTCGTGCGAGAACTCCCAGAGAATATTTCCAGTTAACATCAATTTGCCGGATGTCACAGACAAGTTTAATGAACAAAATGATAAATGTCTGTCAATGGCTTCATAAAGTCAATGAATTCTCATTACAAAGAACATACATAATGCAGAGCTCTGCCTGAGGCACATGTTGTTACAGTTATTAGAGGTTTACTAGAGATCTTGATGTGGACAGTGAAATGGTAATTTAACAATACACGGTAGTTAATTTCCTGATAAGTTACCTAAACAATTGTTAATATGTTAAAAATTGTACAAACAGGAGTAAGCAAAACAATTAAACTCTTCTGCATGTTCAAAGACCTTAAGATTAATTTTGAAGTTTCTTTAAAAAGGTAATGACTTATTTGATAACTTCCAGTTGTAACGAGTTGTAACCCAAAACACAATATTGTATAACACTGAGCTGTTTTTATTGTACATTGTAATAGCTATCAAAACAGCTTTTTCTTAATCGTAATTATTATCTCACTTTGAAGTGACAGCCAGACCACTTGAGATAAGATATTACACTTCTGTCAAATCATTTTTACCTCATCTAAATTTGGGGTCAAAACGGACCTCAAAGTATCTTATGACACTTCCCTGTCTGCCACAGCTGTGAAAATAAGCTCCACTGGAAAACAGCACCTCCTTCCAGCCATCAGACAGGAATAAGAAAGGGGAATTCACCAAAAGCAGTTTTGCAAATCCAAAACAATGATATAGCATATACGTGACCATTTATAAAGAGAAAAAGGACAAAAAACACTGACTACATACAGCAAAACCAGCCTGCACTTGGCATGAGAAAGAGATTACAGTGGGAGCACGAGAGAGGACACAAATTATGAGAAAGTTTTGAATATTAGAACAGATAAGCAAATAAATGAAAAGCTTTTCCGTCTGGTACTTTTTTATCTCCATTTTAAGGTGCGCAGGAAACGAGTGTCTCACAATACAGCTTATAAAGACTGACAATCCCACTCTGTAAACTGGCTGACTGCTTACTTTTATGATTTTAGTGGGAAAAGAGAGGGCTGACCATTGCTACTTCACCTGAGAAACTCATGCTGCAAAGATTGAGGAGATAGAGAAAAGTTACTTTCCTAATCCTATTTTACCCTGGTTTGTCTTCAGTCTGACATGGCTCAAAGAAGAGAGGAAAAAAAAAAAATCAAAAACCCCTTTTGACTAGAAGATTCAGAAAGATCTTTGGTGCAATGCAAGACTTTAAAAGTCAGCCATGTGTATCTAGCAGGATGTCCAAAGATTAGCTAGTACATGTGGTAAAATTACACTGATCAGTAAAAAATCCAAATTTTTTTCTACTTGTGTAACTGTCAATTGGCCATTAAGACGTGGGGTTTGCACAGTAAGTTCTGATCTACTGGCATGAGAACCAGGTAATCCACGTGAACCGGGTTATTATCTGAGGATGCTAAAAATCAAATCTGAAGAGAGATGCACACTTCTGTTCACAGAATCCCCTCCGGTTTCCAGCATTCCTTTATCGCTATACACAAGACGTACATCACAAGCTGTAAGGACTTAGTTTAACTGTCCCCTAGCTATGTGTTACAAGAACACCAGGTGACATGTTTAATGCCTGTAACGACTTTTATGTACCCCTCACCCCTCGTCAATCAGGTGATTATTTCTTTCAAAGCTGTCTCTCATATGAGAATCATTTCAAAATGGAACTACTGCACCTCAGAGTGAAAAAGCAAAGATAAGGCAAGTCGTTGCTATTATTAAATTACAAGCCATCATTTTAGCATGTTCTGAGGCTAGAGAACCAAGATGAGCTAAGTTTTGCTGTTTTGCCATCAATATACCAGACAGTGTAGCCTGTGGCTAGAGACACAAACTCTTTTCTCCTTTCTAAAATACTGTATTCATCCCACCTGCGGCTGTGATTCAGAAAAACCTGCCAATTTCAGACAGAACTGTAACCTTGCATGGAATGGAATCTGTTGCTCAACCCAACATCTGCTTAAACATGGGCCTGGCAAAGATGTTCCCCATCTGAATACAGATGAAGCGAGCTGCAATGCTTTGAAACAAACCCCAGCCTACCACCAGTCCCATTATATCAGCCAGTACATAGGATGCTTTCTTCCCAAGACTCCACAGATGGGAAAGGATATCAAAAGACCCTCTCTGCAGTTAGATTTGTGCTTTTCACAACAGATTTCTGTCATCATTCAGGAACACCACCAGCCTTACTCCTTGCTGACCAGGAGAATTTTGCCAGGGCTCTTTAGGCAGGCACCGCTTTCAACCACAGTTCTTGTCAAAGGCTGGAGATGTGATTTGCTCAGCTGTACTCTACCATTGAAAAAAGTGGTAAAAGAGAAGGCAGAGTGTAACTGTAAGGCCTTGAGAGGCAAAGTGTTGAGCATGACTGTCTACAGAAGGTACTGCTAAGGTTTTGATTTTTTTTTCTTTTAATACTGACTTAACTGAGCAGATGGCTCAGCTGTATTTTCTCACACGTCAAGGGCCCTTAAAAACAGCCACTGAGATAAGAGTCTACTGAGGTAACCAAAAGCAGGACTTCCACAATTGCAGATTACTAATAATTTTTGTAAAAGAGAAGCCCTGCTCTTTATATTTTTGGTTTTCAAAGAGTGTTTTGGCTTTGTTGTTTTTTTTTTTTTTTAATAAAACCAATTCCTTGGTTTATGTTACACAAGGTAAAATTACATGACTTGTCTGTTAGTTTACTAAATAGTTTAAAGCAATGCACAGATTTAGTGACAGGAAGAAATATCCCACATGAAAACATAAAAGTTGCATTTCTTTTCTACTCTCATTTCTCAACACCACCTGAGGTATTTTCATTGAGCAAATCCCCTACAACCTGTACAGAAACAGGGGATGTAGAGGACACCCTTGTGCCCTCATGTTCTTTTCCTGTATTAACAATCCTAGGCAGTAAGGACGGGTCTCTAGAGGGAGCTGGGACAGAGTGAAGGACATGTTCTGTAAGCCTTGCAAGCCCCCACGCCCACCACTGCAGGGAACTCTATTTAATGAGGTTTCTACCTGGTTTCTAGTTTTATAACTAAAGTTCTTGTCTGCTCCCAGTTTTGCTATAACTTTGCAATCAGTGCATTCCCGTTTATTTTGTACTCCAGAAGTCACTCCTTTCCTCAAAGCCTTGCTTGGCTGCAGAAACAACTTCCTAAGATCATTCTCAAATAATTTATGGGAGTAAGTGTGTATTCTTACTACTTTAGTCAGAAGAGGAAATCCGTTTATACAGCTACAAACTCAAGAACCATGATTGCAGACGATTAAACAACTGCACTCCTTGCTGACTTTCTCCCCCAGAAGTCCAAAGTAACCCTTCCAGAGAGGGTAAAGTAATATCTTGATACCTTGTAACCGTTGCCTCAAATTACTAAATTCTGATAACAGCTTTGGATATAAAGCTTGTTTTCAGCATTCCTGTGTCTTTTATAACATGTTTAGTTTCAGTATTTCATTTCTCATGTTGCATTCTATTGCTCCAACACCTAGTAAGTGAGAAGGTACTCACTGAACACTACAGCAACTGCTACAATGAAGTGTTCTGGATAGGAGCAAACATAACTCCCTCAAGCTTAACTACAGAAGAATTTACAGTTTTCCCATCAGCCAAACTCAGGCAATACCCTGACCACAGCGGGAGTTTAAAAAGCTGTTTACTGTAACAGCGGCACAAAGACTCCGACACCTTGAAATTTATATCCCATAAAATACAAAGACTGCACACACTGTCATTTTTGGGTTATGAAGATATGAATCTAAGTGAACTTCATGAGCACACAGCAGACCGACGTGTGTCTGCGGGGAACGGTACCCAGATCCTGTTGCCCTAAGCCGCAGATGCACTGATGTGTCTGTCGGAAATCTCCTACCAGAAGCCCAACAGAGATGGGCAACAGAGAAACAAGCCCTTTGGAACGGAGCCTGGAGATGGTAACTGTATTACCCAGATGTCACATTGCTTATTTTGCCTTCCTGAGCGTTCACTTGTTAGAAACAAAAAAAACAGTCCACTTGCCCAAGCAGATTAAATCCAATTTAATTCAAAAAAACCCAGAATTACTGTTGAGAGCTATGAAACAAAGTAAAAGCAGTAAAGATGATCCATCAAGTACTGCTTATTTGCATTTTCCTCTAATATATTAGGAAGGCTATAAACTTTCTTATACAGAAAAAAAACCCACAGGAAAGGAAGTTACAATAACTGAGTAAGGTGAGACACAGACAAACCCTTCACGCTCACGTGGTTTCACAACTATGTCCTTCTTCTGCCTGATTTTATCTCCATCTATCAAAAATGTAGCAATTTCATCCATACAAACAAAAAAATGTTTCCACTATAGATGTAGGTTTTGGGAGGCTGCCAGATGGACTTCTACCTCCCAACACAGATCATCTAGTGTGATTTTTACCCCCTCCCCTGCCTCTAACTCAATTGCTTAGACAATCAGATTTAAAATGTAGACACTGCTCAAAATGCTGCTGCTTAAAAGCTACATGGAGGTTGACCCTAGTAACTAATGTTGACCATACAACCCACACTTACTCAACAAAATGTGGCGACTTGACATTGTTGATTACTTTTTCACTTAGGTGGTGATTAGCAGTTATAAAGACTGGAAGTAATCAATCCCAATTTAACAGCTGGGCCTATTGATGAAACAAAAAAACCAATGCAAAACTAAATAAAAGATTATGTCCACAACTTGGGAGATAAGATGCGGAAAAATATGAAATTCTGAGGATAACATGCAAAAACTACAGGCAAATTTCTCCAACAATGAAGTGACCATACTTCTGTAGGAAAATGCTTAGTAACTTTTAAATTCTTCCTCCAAGACTCTCTTTTGTCATTGTCTTAAATTGTTCTGCACACCATCAATAGCCACAGCTGTTAAATTGTGAAGACGTGACAACAAGTCTCTAGGCAAACAACTGCTCAGAGTGAGATCCTTTTCTTTAGGATAATCAGAGCTGGCTGACAAAAGGGGGCCTTGCTGAATGCCCTTTCAACAATTTCTGCACCAAGAAATGCAGAGAGGGAGGGGGAAGAAAGGGAGCAGTGGGGGGGGGAGCACCACACTGCAAGAACAGAACAGCATCCTTTGCCAGAACATTGCTTTGCAAGTAGAACATTGCTTTGCAAGTAGAACATTGCTTTGCAAGTAGAAAAGACATCTCAGTAGTTCAGTGCACATATCACACGTAGAACTTGCACCAGGTAAGAACTGAGTGCCTCTAGTCACAGCTCTGAACAACTCCTGCCAAGGTACCATGTTTTCCTTCCACATTTCTCACATAGGTGAAGGTTTTATGAGCTACAGTGTCCACTGCCAGTCTTACTGAGCGTTCCTTTGAAAAAGCGGCTGGTAAAAACTTTATATATTATAAAGTTACGGTGATAAAAACTGTAACAGCTTTGTCCTTACTAGCTAGGAAGAAAAGCAATGGCATGAAATGCCTCAATTTGGCATGATGCTTGACACAAATTTGAAACCAAGGTGTTGAGGAAATCCATAAAAATCTCACTTCTCTAGTTACGTGGTAGGGGAAACAAACCCTGTTCATGTGCACTAAGTAAAGTTTTACACGGTTTTTTGTCCAGGCAACAATATAAAAGCCCATCTCTTTGTGGAAAAGCTCTTACAAGTGCAGCCCAGTCATTGCTGAAAGAATAGGTAATGCCAAAGGAAAAAAAAAAGTAACCAGTGGTCATATCTTAAAAGGATGTTGACAATTTCTTCTGTAAAGGTGTTGTAGGGTTTCAGGTCAAAAGCTGTCGCAGGCAGGTCTAGAGGAAAATTCCACAGGAAAAAAGAGTTAAGAAGGAAAATATTTCCCACTTTTCTTTCTTCAGTGTACCTCTGTTAAAGCACAAAATCTTACAGCTCTTCTTCACCATTATCAACTGACATTGCCAACTGAGACATTAAACGTCCCTCTCCCGCCTTAAATACTGGAATTTAAACACACTAAGGATCAGCCATGTGCGCTCTCAGCTTAGAGATGGATTCTCCTCTCAGAACATTCAAATCAACTAATCAAAGCAGTGAAGCAGGACTTGTAAGGGCTTCCTCAAACTGTAACAACACCAGTTTTGCAGCATTAGGACTTTGCTATCTCTTTTGGACCACTGTCTCCAAACTGCCACTTCCACCTTGGTCAAAAAACACTTCTGGCCCCTAGCCCCACCCTTCCATCTCAGAATTTGTTCTTCTCTCCATGACTATTTAAAATAAACATACCTTTGAAGGCTACATGAATTTGAAAGACACCTGAAATGACAGATTCCATACACAATGAACACTATATCGTTAGACCACAGCTATTAATCCCTTCATTTAAGGCAAGATACTAAAATTAATTTTAAAAAATGAGTAGCAGAAGGGCAAAATCCGTGCCTACACACATGTTCCACAAAGACTGTGGTTTGATGAACATTTATTTTTGCGACAGGCTAAGTTTCAGTAGCCTTTCCCTGTCCCCACTAAGCCTTCCCAGCTCCACAACATTCCTCTCAGTTACACCAGAGCAATCGCTGTGAGTGGCTCTGTGACAAACCGCATCAGGGAACTCATTTGGGTTAAACACCATCTTTTGTTTTTATTCTATTATTTTACCCCAGATCAGTTCCCTGTTCAGTTAGCCACACACGCAGCTGTGCCCACACAAGGAAGGGCACAATGCAAAAGTGGGAACAAACAGCTGGAACTCCTAAGAAAATACAACTGTCACAGTACAGAATAAGGCTCAGCTGGATGCGTTCTTAAGTACAAATATTTAAAAGCGGAGCAAAAGATGCTATTAGGATACCAAAACATAAACACTGCCAATTGTTGGCATGACAGCGGGACCAGAAGTCACATCCCTGCCACAGCAGGTAAGCAAAATTACAAATTCTCCATGAAGTATAGCCTGCTCCGAGTAAAAGGCTGAGCGTTTCACAAGCTGCAGTGCCGCAGGGACACCAGGAATGCTCCTAACCCAGCTGTATATATCCCATCCAACCATCTTAAGGCTTCAATTTACACTTTCTGTGAAAAAGTAATAAACAATGAGCATCCTGTCCAATCACTGCCCAAAGCAAGCTTCAGAACATGATCCACCTTCTCCATTTTTGCCCAATACTATCTTAGTGGAAGTCTAGCTTTATTTTTAGACAGAACCTTAGTAAGCTCTGCGTAAATAGTTGTATTTTAAAAATGCAGGAATACAAAAATGTCAGCTTGATTATTTTTGGCCGATTCAAAGCTGTACCAAAAGTGCCTAGGCTTTCTCCACTGCCTACACTCCTTTTATATTCGTTAAGAGACCTCTCCGAGTAGCAGTGGCAGCAGTAAGTTGAATTTTGAGTAAGTCATACTCTACTATTAGCATTTTACCCCCACATGTTGCTTCCCAAAGAACCACACAGGACCCTCCTCCTCCACCCCCCACGTCAATTAGCCTTCTTTGGAAACAACTACAAGCATGTACTGAAACTAATATTTATCTTTACCTAAGCGATAGCTCAGCCCCACAGCTTCCTTTAAAAAGTAGGGGGATCTCGCCGAAAAAAAAAGCCCTAAATTAGTCAAATTCTTTTGTGCATGGATGAACAACAGGAAAGCAAAGCCTTGGGGCCTCTGGGGAGGAACCCTGTCCCTGCAGACCTACTCTGATGTGCTCGGGAGATAAGGCTCCATAGTGACACTTAAGGAAAGGCCTGCTCACATTTGAATTTCTGCATTCCTCAAGAACAATTCATGGCAATCACTAACTTTGCAGAGGAGCTACATGAAAGCTTTGGCCAATGAATGAGGGTCATCTGCTCTTTATCACAAGGGTAAACCTCATCCTGGCCAGTTTCTAACCTTTTAACCCTGTGAATTCTTAATTTGCACATGAATAATGGAATTCTTGCCAAGAGTGCAACCTTCAGCTTCCAGTTCCTAACTTTAGAAACCAAGACCTGATCTCCTTGTGTGTTCACATCTTAAACTCTTGGACAGATTAAAGTTTTTGATTTCCAAATGCAACACTAAACATTACAATTCTGAAGCAAAAGATAAGCTTGCCAGCAAAAGCTCTGACCAGGCAAAGTAAAAGAACATCCTCGCACCCTGCTGCTACCAGTGACTGAAGAGAGTATTTGCTTTTTTCCTCCAAAGAAAGAATGTCCATTTAATGCCTATTCTCCACCTGTTTAATATGTATAGTTCCTTCCTACCCTGACCACAAGGTAATTTGCCTTCGCAGCAACCCACAAATGCTTCTAAACAAAACTATAAGCCTACAATATCCACCACAAGACTTAAATTTATTTCACTTAAAACACCTGCAAAGTTCAATCAAGTCACGATAACACGTGGAAACACTGTAAAAATTTTTGCACGTGTTTTATGAGCTTCAAAATATGATGATGCAAACTGCTGCTTTATTTCACAACCGTACAGTAAAGATGACATTCTGAAACTGGTCAGATGGGAATATTACTGAAGAGACTGCCGCAGAGGCTAACTTCATGTTTGGCCACTAGTTAACCACTTAATCGCTAAGTCAACACCACCTACTGTGATCATTATGGATCCGCTATCTCTTCCAGTTTTCTCCAACAGCCATAGGAAACCTTTCAACTATTCAAAGAAAAAGAAACCTTTTGTCACGGTCTTACAGGGAAGGGGAGGGGAAAAAAGAAAAAAAGAGGGAGGGATGCAAATCAAGTCTTCACAGCATGCAGTTTATTGGATCACAACCCTTCCTTGATGAAAATTTTTCATTACATACAAAACAAAATTGAACCGTCTTTCTGGTGAAATAATATGCATGTGAGAAACAAACATTTACACGTTATGTACTGTCTGAGTAAAACCAGATAACAGAAGTGTATTACTATGCCGTACTGCTACAGCGTTCTGTACGACTGCAGAAGTTCTCTGACACTGAGCACAGAGCTCATCCTGCAAGATCTACAACCTAAAATGGCCCTGAATTTTCCAGTCCTACACACAGACTCCATCAGCCACTGCTTTGCTTTATATTTATTAACAACAACAAAGTTCCTGTCCTCTCAAGAAGGTTTTCTTCAGTCTGTTTATTAATGGTGCTGACACTCAGACACCTAATGATGTGAATTTAAATGTCAACAATATTAATACTTTATTTTTCACCATTTAATCAAAAACACCCAAGAACTGCTTGGTCTATTAATCCTGCATGTGAGTGAGATGCCATGAAACAAAGTAGTAAGTAGCCAGATTTTCGAAATGGAGAGTTCACAGAGAAGCCACGGCACGTGAAAAACTCATCACTTTGGAGCCACCTGCTTCTAGGGTGGTTTTCAACTGCTCAACACTGACTTACTGAAAAAGGTATTTCATACCTTCCTGGGGTATCTTATGGACAGTTTTTATAATCAGTTCAGAAAAAACACACAGAAAAAACTAACAAATGTTAACATTCAGACATTTTTTAATGTAAACTGATGTACCAGTTTTATTAACTAGTTTCAGACTGAATTTAGTAAAACTTGCAATTTACAACTGATGTCAAGTTTCCACAGAGGCACCAGCACCACAATTTTGTACAACTTGCTACTAGGAACAGAGTTGAAGAGGTCAAAGGAAGCCTTTCCTATTAGATTAAGTTCATCACTTAAGTCCTGTTACAGAGGGAAACACGAGAAGACTACACAAACTGTGTACTCTCTGGGTTATACTTTCTTTGAAATGGCTCCATGTACTTTCGGAAAGCAAAAAATGACAGTGTTGTTGGAGCGGCCGACTAGCAAAGCTCCACACGGGCATGCAGAAAGGCATGGCATTCCGCTCCTAACACAGATCTCTTGCTCAGCACGTTTAAAGGTGCTAGGAAAAGAGAGGGCAACGCACACTTCGGGTCAGACTGTTAAAGCCATAAAGATACTTACACACACCTACTTCCTTCACCATTCATCCAATAGTAGGAAATCACCCTAGAAATGTGACTCTTGCTTCCTAGTGGAGCCACGTAACAAGACCTTACGGTTGGGTCCAGAGGAGTCCCAAAAGGGACAGGACCCACATCTGCTTGGCTGAACACACATGTCAGAAAATCAAGAGCTTGGTAATATAACCCTCACAGTTGCCCAGAAAACCCTTCCCCGCTTCCCCCTCCCAAAGACAACCATCTCTAGTTCAGCCCTGCCCCAAGATGGCACAACAAAACATCAGGCTACTAGACGAGGAATAAGGTTTTTTTTATCAGATTTGTAGATAACCCTTGTAAAGCTGCCAGAACAGCACATGGGACACAAGACCCAGGGCTTCCGTAACCTACTGCCAGCACAACTCTGCATCGCCACCAGACCAGTGACCCACGTGAGCCACTCACACAAGGCATCGCTGCCCAAGAGCTCTCACAGGTGGCTGCACAGCTCCTGCCACATCAGTGCCACGAAAAGACGCCACCGCAAGTTTTGTTTATAATCTTGATGTATTTAAAAAGAAACAAAAGTTCAGCAGAATTGACTCACTCTATGCTTTTGCGATTTGTCTTTTCGGGCGCACCATCAAAACGGTAGGTGTTTTGCACTGTTCAGAGAATCACTGTCACAGACTCAGAAGCAGGTAAATAAACAAGAGCTGAACTTACTTGCTAGCGTGAGGTGGCTTTTTTGACTGAGAACGGCCCCGTATTTGTTCAGAGCTAAGCACTGGTAAAATCCTTCATCAGACAGCTCTCCTTTCCTTCCTTCCACCTCACTGATATATAACGAGCCATTAGATAAAGTGTAGATCCGTTCATTTTCAGATACTTTCCCTCCGTTTTTCAGCCACGTAATTGTTATAGGAGCTTCACCACGGGCCTGGCAGTCTAAAACCACCGGATCCTTCCTTGAGACAGTAACGTCCTGAGGCTCCTTCACGAAAAACAGTTCACTAAAGCACCACACTCCTGAGAGAGAGAGAGAGAGAGATGTTGCCTGTAAGAACAGATGTGCAAGTTACGAGGCACACTTGTGAGGGCGAGTCAGCTCGCTGAAGCCACAGAACGGGGTGAGCCATGGTTATTACAGGCTCCAAGCACTCCACTCTGGGAAAACTGTGGTGCTCCCTTACAGCCAGCAAAGCCATCGGGCTGTAGAACACCCAGGCGTCGGCCTCCCAGTTTTCAAAGGCATGGTGTCAAGGAGCTGGACAACTGGGGTGAGGGCCCGGGGCCCCGCACCGGCCTGGCTGGGGCTGCCGCCACGCAGGTGCG
>NW_010255409.1:366-975 GCF_000690775.1 Eurypyga helias | reverse complement strand
CCGGTGCACACACAGCCCCGTGCATCGCATCCATGCACTCACACCCCTATGCACTCACACTGGTGCACACACAGCCCCGTGCATGCACGCACACTCCCAGTGTTCCCCTTTTTGGAAGGATCCCATCAGGAGCAGCACCTGATCCAGCACACTGAGGGCTTCAGGCTGCCGGAGCAGTGGGTGCCGGTGTCCCCAGACCCAGATGAAGCAGGGGGTGCCGGTGTCCCCAGGCCTAGCCAGAGCAGCCGGGCCCAGCCGGAGCGGTGGGTGCCGGTGTCCCCAGGCCCAGCCGGAGCAGAGGGTGCCGGTGTCTCCAGGCCCAGCTGGAGCAGAGGGTGCCGGTGTCCCCAGACCCAGCTGGAGCAGGGGTGCCGGTGTCCCCAGGCAATACAAAGCAGGATGTGGTGGAGGTGCCAGCAGAACCATTTTGCAGTGGGGTCTCTCCCCACAGCGCCGGTCCCCACAGCCTGCGAGGACCAGAATGGTGCTGGGCTGCCTCGGACTGGAGACGGCTCGTGGCTGACAATGAGCATCCCTCAGCGAGCCCGGCAGCGAGAGGTGCAAAGCCTCTGTTACACCCCTTCCATCACGTCCATCTCATCCGGGGCG
>NW_010255409.1:0-270 GCF_000690775.1 Eurypyga helias | reverse complement strand
TGGGACACCCTCCCTTGCCATCGGGTGTGGGAGTCGCTGGGCCACCTCGGGGCCCTTCGCGGGATGTGGCTGGCCCAGCAGCTCTGGGAAGCTGGAGACGGGCTTGGGGAAGAGGGACCCGAGACAGGCATCCACGAGCTCTTTCCGAAAGCAGTTTTCAGGGGGTGCATCATCTCTGCCTGAAAGCCCAGGACAGACAGAGGGACCTATGGGGACAGGGGTCTGCCCCCCACACCATCCCTGCCACCTCCCACCGCCCCCTGTGCCAGG
>NW_010255408.1:2000-2776 GCF_000690775.1 Eurypyga helias | reverse complement strand
GGGGGCGGGAATCAAAGCACCCCATACAGGCAAAATGTATGCACATAAATATACAGATACTGCTTTTTTCTCCCTTTTTAGACGGGTATTGCAGAAATCTACTGGAAAGATGCAATCACTCCACCCTGGAAAAAGGCTCAGAGTAAATTCTCAGCTTATGCTGAGAAAAACAAACATTTATTCAATAATAAAAAATACTCAGACTGGTACATCAAATTAACCCACACACAGAAAAAAACAACAGTAATATGTAATATAGTCAGAAATTGAGTCTCATACAAAATAGTAGTCATAGGTGATATAAAAAAGTAATAAATATTGTTCCTTAAAATTACTTACTGTGACAACAGACATTATTTCAACCTATATAAAAATTATTCTACAGTACATTTAGAAAATACCCAATTCATTTCTGGAGTTGTAAGTGAACTGAAAAAAGTGGAAATCTTTCAAGTCTCTATTTTATTCTGTATTCCTAAAAAAACCCACAAAACTTGTATTACTTATTTTCATGCCACTGCATTTTATAAAATTTGAAAGAAAAGGTCCCAGTGAATGAAGAAGTCTGCTTAATTATTAAAGAATAAAAACGTTTAAAAAGTATCATTTAAAATCTGTACTACTGTTTCTATCTAAACATTTTTTTTGCAGCTTTATTATTTTTAATGGGGTTTAGATGTTTTTATTTTGGGGGTCTGCAGCCTAGATCTTGATTAAAAGATAAAACTTTATAGATAGAGGCAATTTTTAACCACAGGGTGTTTCCTCCCCCCCCC
>NW_010255408.1:0-1966 GCF_000690775.1 Eurypyga helias | reverse complement strand
CCCCAAAGCTCTACATTAAATTCTGTAAGCCTTCCATAAAGTGGTATTTTTTTTCTATGTATCAACAGGTGAAGGAAAAAAAAAACCCACCAGAAAAACCCCAGGCCAAATCTAGTTCAGTGCAAGTGCTTTATTTTCTTTACGAAACAAACTGGTCAAGGATTCCTGAAATCTTTTTTTTTTTTTTTTTAAACAACACCTATCACACATAATGATGAAATTTTACTCCTTAACAAGGGATTCATATTAAAATGCTACTTTTTCACCGTCATGTGCCCCTCCCAAAACATAGAGAAATTACAAAAATTGAACCTCTTGTAATAGCAAAATCCCTGATTTCATTTTTAAACTTTTAATTTATTGGAGTGCTCAGATACTTGGTTTTTGGCTAAATATTAAGCTGTCTTCTGGCTTACAAATTTACAAAGTTGAAAAGAACAAAACATTTAATAAAAAGTTTAAAACATTTTCTACATGTCATTTCCCACTTGCCTTGTGTATAAATAATACATCAGCAAATATCAAAGAATGTGAGAGTCCAAAATCTAATACATCAATCTAAATAAAAAAATCTCAAACTCGAACATACATACTATCAACTACTGATCGATCGAGCAATACAAATAAAAGCAGTAAGAGATCAAAATTAGGGTATGTACTGGTCTCTCATTTTGGAAAGGTTCATACAAAAATTTGGTATATACACCAAGATGCGTGCCTCAAAAACTGCGACACAAAAATCAACTACCCCACCTTCACATATCTTCCCTTCCGTATATTTAAATCTGTGATTTAGTCCAAGTTGCAGAATTCCTAGGAAAAAGAAATGCTAAAAGCTAGTGAGATGTTAAAAAAAAAATAATAAAACCTTGGGCAACATGATACAGGATCATCATATGATTTGTCATCTATTTACTAACTCTTCAAGCTCATAAAGGTCACCTCTGACCCATAACAGGCACATGCTATCAATTTTCAAGCCATGCTCTCCTACAGTACCAGCACTTCCATCTACTATATGCCTGGAAATACTTAATAAGATCAAAGCCTTTTTTCCTGCTACAAGAACAAAGAGAAATGTTGTAATACAGTGATCTGTGCTCTAGAAAGAATAAAATCAAAACTCCATGCAAGTTATATTCCCTCTGCTTCAGGGGTATTGTAGAGTTAATTTTCCTTAAGTCTTATATATATCTTCACATAAAACTTCAAACAGATTGTTCTAGCCTAGGAGCAGACATGAAAGAAAAATAATTTCATATTTGAAAGACAGCTGGCATTTATACCAAAGGAAATGAAATAGAGACCAAGCAATTTTACTCATTCCCCTAACCTCTCCTCCAGTATCTTTCCTGTTACTCAAGAAGCTCATACACAGGGTCTGTAATGAACACAAAGATCCGCAGCTTAATTATCGCTAAACAAAGATCCTGGCAAAAAGTTTGCCAGGGACGGCAAAGCTTGCACGGGCCCACAAGAAGAGAAAAAAAATCATTATCAGCATCTCCCTTTTTCTTGTTTAGTGTCATTTTTGTAACAGACACTAAAACCAAAAACAGACTAGAAAAAATATTGTGTTAAATTTACCATGGTGAGCTGATTTTCACACACAAAAATCAGAACTGTTGTCATATGAACTTAAAATAAGTATCGACCATGAAGCAAAATACCCCATTCAATTTCCAGAAAGTTGAAAACCAGAAAGAAGCTGCCCTTTTTTTTTGTTTTTGTTCCTTGCCCTCCCCTCCGGTGGTTGCAGCGGTGTTTTGCCCGTTTCAGATCACCCGAGACGCCAGCGGCGGGCAGGGCAGCCCCAGCGCGCGGCAGCAAGGCGACACACCGCCCGACGGGCAGCGCTCCCTTGGACTACTAAAAAGAGCCGGAAAAAACCCTGAAAAGCAACCGACAGACCCCAAGGAAAGGCCGCGGGCAGGCAGGAGCCCAAACTTAGCCGCACGCCGGCAGC
>NW_010255407.1:298-2336 GCF_000690775.1 Eurypyga helias | reverse complement strand
TGCTCAGCAGTAACCAAAACATCCCAGTGTTATCAGCACTTTCCAGCACAAATCCAAACCATAGCCCTGTACCGGCTACCGTGAGGAAAATTAACTCTACCCCAGAAAAAAACAGCACGCAGGGACAGCTGAACTCCATCCAGCCCTCCCCTGCGATTGCTCAGACCATGCTCAGGGCACAGCCCCAGGGAGAACCTCCCCAACCCTACAGAGCCACCTGTGAAGGGTTTGCCCCTGATGAGACCATGAGCTACACCCACCCTTTCCTTCACCCCCTTCCTCCGGCTGCAGCTCAGCCAGCTGCCTGCTCCCACCTCCCGGTCCCACTGGCCTGTGGGTTTGTGCTCATTGCTGCTGGGGCTATGGGAGCCAGGCTCATCCCGTCTCCGTGGCCTGTGTGCATCCTGCCTCGCTGGCAAGAAAGCAGGACTGGGCTCTGACAGTGGTAGGAGCTCTGTTTCACTTTTTTTCCCCAATAAAGGGACATTTTCATTCTTAGTTCTATCTAAAATACCCTCTGAGGGGGTTTTCCCAAAGGAAAAGCCCCTTTTCCTGCTGGGGGAGGCATGCAGAGTGCCAGCATTGGAAGGCCTCAGGGCAGGCTTTGCTCTCCTCTTTTTGTTCTGGGCAGTTTAATAAAAGGTGAATCCAGCTGGTGGTTGGTTATTTGTCATGAGGGGGGCAGAGGGATGTGTCTGAGCCCCAGACCCCAGCCCTGCTCAGCTGCAGGGGCACACCAGGGCTGGCTCCTCTGCCATGGGGGTGTGGGCAGTGTTTATATCCTGGGATATGATCCTGGGGATGTTTGCTGGGATGTTTGGGCACTGGAGGGAAAAGGGGGGTGGAGTGGCTGTCCCAGTGCTGGGAAGCAGCTGGGTCTTGCTGCCTGTTGTGGGATGGAATCCCCGGCACAGGGATGCTCCAGGGTCCTCCACCCTTCCTAGGTCTTGACCTTCGCATTTGCAACCTTTCATGATGCTTGGCCTTCCCTGGAGGCAGCTCTGGGCTGTGATGCCACCCCAAATCCATGCAGGCTTGTTCCGACTGGGACTTTCTTCCAGTCTAAAATGGGAGGGATCTGGGCTGTGAGGCAGGTCATGCCCATGCAGACAAGTGCAGGGCTGGCAGGAGCTCTGGCTGGCAGGGCCAGCTGGCAGAAGAGCAGAGCGGTGCTGGCAGGGCAGGTCTGCAATGGGGCTGCTGCCCCCCGAGGGGCATTCCTCGCCCAGTGCCTTTATTTGGGGTTTGCCTTGGCACGGCTGCCTGCTCCCTGCCGGGTTCTCCCCCCCAACCAGAGGTGCGGGCAGGGCAGGGACAGCGAAGGAGCCAGGAGCGCAGCCCTGGGACAGTGACGGAGCCGGGAGCGCAGCCCTGGGACAGTGACGGAGCCGGGAGCTCAGCCTGGGACAGGCAGGTCAGGGGGGAGAGTGCAGGCACAGCTGGGCTGGCACAAGGGGCTGGTTTGCAGGATGCAAACTTGGTCTGGATGCTCCCAGGGCCCTTTGGGGTGTGCGGCATCCCGCAGGCAGGAGGGCAGGGGGTGGAGTGCCTCCCTCCCCCCCGAGTGATGCTCAGCAGCTGCATGGCTTTGCCCTAGATGTGGATCAGCTGTGTAAGCCTTGGTTTAAGTAGAAAGGGGGAGGAGGAGGGCAAAAAGCAAGCTGCTTTTTTGCAAGCTGAGAGCATATAAAACAGGCTTTAAAATACAGCTTTCATTGGCTTCTGGGCTGCCCAGTGGTGTCATTCCATGCTGATCCCACCGGCTCAGCCCCTGTGTTGCCACATCCCACCTCCTCCACCTTCTCCAAGGCGGGGGTGTGCTGTGGTGGCCTTGCCATCAGAGCCCTGCAGCAGGCAGAGATCTCTCGGCCTTTCCGTGTCGAACCTGGGACACTCTGGGTGACCTGTATGGAGCTGGCACCTCTCCCCCTCCTGCCTCTCCCGTGGAAGGAAGCAGCTCGGCAATTCCTGCAGGAGTCAGAGCCCGCATGGCATCGCCCCGGTGTAACCCACCTCTTCTGGAGCTGGAGTGGGAGAA
>NW_010255407.1:0-230 GCF_000690775.1 Eurypyga helias | reverse complement strand
GCTGGATGCAGTGCGGTGCTGGCAGTGCTCAGTGGCGCCATGCTCGTGCCGCAGAGCCCGCGACGGGACGCTGCGAAGGCGAAGCCCGGCAGAGGCACCGGGGCTGGCGGAGTGGTGGTTGCACCATGGAGCCGTCTTGGGCGGAGGATGGGGCTGTCGTGGGCAGGGGATGGGGCTGTCGTGGGTGGAGGATGGGGCCGTTGTGGGCAGGGGATGGGGCTGCCTTGGGC
>NW_010255406.1:1424-1986 GCF_000690775.1 Eurypyga helias | reverse complement strand
TTTTTTTTACTCTCACATGTTCACAAGGTTAATCTTTAGATACTTGACTGAAAATAAACTTATCTATTGTTTTATCTGAAAGAATTCATTGTTCATCTGTCTTGTAATTGAAAAACGATTTTATAATGGGCTCGTCTTTACAGATTGAACTCAGAAATCTGCTGTTCTCTTGAAAAAAGCATTAATCTCTGACAGCAATATTTGTGAGCAAATTCTGGGCCAAGTACTATGTGTTATGTCTAAAATACTCAATATTTGGAAATTACATTAATAATACTAATAATAAAAGTATGTAAAGCACATATTTTTATAGTTGCCTTCCAGGTTTTGTTGGCAAATAGCCCAATAGCTATTGATACAAAATGATTTATGCTTGCCAGCTCTTTCATGTAAGCTCACTGCTTTGACGTATCACTGGCATAGGAGCCAAATCAGGTATACTTTTCTGTTATCAAATTAATTCCACAGCCAATGGAGTATATAAGCCAATTAAGACATCACACTACAGTTCTTTACCTGACTGTTTAGAGGGAAAAAAAAAAACCAAAACACCAACCCTGTT
>NW_010255406.1:599-1394 GCF_000690775.1 Eurypyga helias | reverse complement strand
TGTTTCCACCACATTTACTGTGACAGACACCCTATAGCCTGCAGATAACTGTCTGAACAGGGCTGCCAAAGCTGGCAGAACAGAAACCAGAACCAAAATCCTTTACAACCTGCAAAAGTACTCTAAACTGTCAGCTACTAGCTCATTTCAGCTAACTTATACTCTCACTGTAAGTAGATGATGCATTATTGATGCCTTCAAAAGTATCACAGATGTTACAAGAGAAGCATCTCAAAAAAAAAAAGAAAGTGTGACACATAGAAGAGTTAAACATCCCTGAGTTTACCTTGCAAAACACTTCAAAGGATAAGGAAAATACAAGATTGGCAACATGAAGCGGCCGTGTGGAAGCAAATCAGCTGTCAGGCCAGTTTGCCATGAAGCTCAGGAAGGAAACCTGTATGGAATGGAGATTAACATACCTATTAACACAATATATGGAAAAAAGAGATGAGGGCGGTTTTTCAAGTAATTTTGGTTTTAGTTGGAATAGAGTTAATTCTCTTCACATGAGCTAGTACGAGGTTATGTTTTGGATTTGTGCTTATAAGAATGTTGATAACACTGATGTTTTTAGTTCTTGCCAAGTAACATTTACATTAAGCCAAGGATTTTTCAATTTCTGATAGTGCACCTGTGTTCCCAGGTTCTTCTCTAGAAGAGACTGGGAGGGGACACGGCCAGGACAGCTCATCCAGACTACCCAAAGGGACATCTCATGCCATCAAACCTCATGCTCAGTAGATAAGTTGGGGGTGGGCCGGGGCTGTCTCGGTCTGGCTCTGGGGCTCTGCA
>NW_010255406.1:0-571 GCF_000690775.1 Eurypyga helias | reverse complement strand
CGGGGTGTTGGTCAGCCGGTGGTGAGTGTATCATTTGCTTGTTTTGGTTTTATTTTCCCATTATTGTCATTACATAGTAGTAGTATTTTCATTATATAGTATTATTAGTATTGTTAATATCATTATTTTATTTCATTTATTTTCAATTACTAAAATCTTCTTATCTTAACCCACGAGTTTTGTTACCTTTTCCTCCGATTCTCATCCCCATCCCACTGGGGAACAGGGCAGGTGAGCAAGCAGCTTTGTGGTACTTAGTTGCTGGCTGGGGTTAAACCACAATGTACACATACTCCCTGACTGTTCTAAACCAAATTGGTTTTCCTCCTGAAAGTTGTGTTGTAATTTAAATCAGAATACTTGTGCCACTGTGTAACAATCTGGAAACACAAATCTGTAAATACAGGTACTTTTCTTCCTAGATCAAAAAATAAGATGCCAAATATGACACAGATGTATTTTTCCAACCACAGAGAACACTCTTGTAGCCAGACCCTTAAAAGAACACCCCACAGATGAGAAGAATGGAGACTGTTACTGCTATTTTATGCAGTTTGGCAATGACCTGGGC
>NW_010255405.1:0-1005 GCF_000690775.1 Eurypyga helias | reverse complement strand
CAGACTTCCCCATCTTCTCTCATTCACCATGTGCACCCAGCAAGCAAAAGCAAAGCAACCCCAAGGATGGGTTTGCCTTTGCCCAAGGTGGGAGTAAGCCAAACTGTTTTTCCCAGCGTAGTTCTAGCATGTACTACAGGGACTACACTGTCAGTGCGGGACGCAGCGATGGCAGCAGCTCCTGCCGCAGCTCGGTTGAGGGGAGCAGAGGGATTCCCGGACCCCAGGGAGCAGAGAAGGAGCAAGGCAGCCCGCGTGGTACCAACAGCCCCTGCGAGACAGGCTGACGTCACTCGGGGGCAGTGCAGGGATTTAAATCCTGCCCAGGGAGCATGAGCTTCCCTGAGTGTGGCCATGTCGCATCAGTCAGTACATGGCATGGCAGTCCGCACAGGCAGGGCCAGCAAGCAGGACGCAGCCATGGTGGTCACTTGGAGGAAAGCCACTGCTAGGAGGAACGTGGCAACTCAGACGGTGCTCCTACTCAGGGATGCAGCTGTCCAGGACTCTGGCTGCAGAGAGTGCCTGAGCCTGTCCCTCATAACCGAGGGTAGCAGAGATGGCCCCTGCATGAGGTGTGAGCAGGTCGATGATCTGCTCAGCTGGTGGCAGAGCTGAAGGAGGAAGTGGAGAGGCTGAAGAGTATGAGGAAGTGTGAAAAGGAGAGAGGTCCTAGCTCCACTGACCTACCACCCCAAAGGAAAAGGCAGCAGATGGAGGGCACACAGCTCACAGTTAATCCTCTTGCCATTGGGCAGAGGAAGGGAACTTAGGAGAGGGAGCGGAATGGAAATGGGTCCCTGCTTGACGACATAGGCACATCCCCTCCTGCCTTCCCTCCCCTTCCCATCTGCCCTTGCAGAACAGATATGGGGCTCTGCAACTTGAGGACCAGGCAATTGCAGAGGAAGGTCCTTCCAGGGAGCTGCGTAGGGCAACCCTGTCAGCCCCACACATTATGAAGGCCTCCATTAAAAAAAGGAGGATGGTCATCGTGGTAGGGGA
>NW_010255404.1:0-9885 GCF_000690775.1 Eurypyga helias | reverse complement strand
AGGTAGACCACATCCTGCCTTCCCCATCATCATTGAATTCAGTGCAGGCATTCACCAGCGCCAGCTGAGAACTTATCAGTGCTGCTCTCTGCATCCAGGAACAGCTTCCTAGCAGCCATGGTAAAGAGAGTTAACTCTTTCCTGGCTGAACCAACACATGCTGCTTGCACACTTCAGTTTTTTACTACTTTTTTTGTTTGGGTTGTTATTTAATGGTAGTAGATGCCTATACACAGGTTATGTAGGTGGCTGTGATTTAATCTGACTCACATGGATTTTGGTGCGAAGTTAGTCAGTTAAATGTCTCTTATCTCAAATTCTGTTTTAAGATTCCTAAACTAAGTGAATAACAAATTGACCTTCTGCTACCTTGCCTCCTTCTAAAACATTGAGAATATGGGTGTTTTTTTCTCCTGCTCTTCTTTTTTTAGGAGTATGTCCCAATCCAGACTGGATCTGGTATTGATTTGGCTCCTTACTATGCAAAGTATAGCAGTCGCACACAGCAAGCTGTCTTCTGTATGAACCCTTACAAGATCAACCTCGAACTTATTTTGGAGCTCCTTGCATACTTGGGTACAGTCTACTACTGAAGTTTATATCCTTGGGGCTGTCCTTTTGACTTACTATCAGCAGAAAGCACTGGCAAATGAAGTACTTGACTTCATTCTTGCATGACACATCTTAAAGTGTTTACTGCAGGGTGCAGAACTAGTTCCTGTGCTCAAGCGAAACTGTTTGCAGATGCATGTTTAACGCTGTGCCTGTTACTGTGATTTTCCAGATAGAAGTCCCCAGTTCAAGAACGTTGAGGGTGCTGTACTGATCTTTTTACCAGGCCTTGCCTATATCCAACAGCTGTATGATCTCATTTCAACCGACAGAAGGTTTAACTTGCGTGACAGGTAATGCAGATAGTTTCTTATAAGGTAAATAGTTTAACTTAATATGTTTAGGTTTTAAGGACTGGTATTCTTGAAGAGGGAAACTGAGAGTTATACCTCTGACCCATTTGTGATACAAATGTACTTTTATTATCTAAAAATGATACATGCAAAACTGACAGGTGGTTAGGAATGGTATGGTAATAAGTTTGTTGAAAAATAAAATGAAAAAGAAAAAACTTAATCACAAATTGTTTACTACTCTTCCACTTCTGGAGTGCAGCCATATGGGGGATATAGCTTTCTGTGTCTTACTGTTTACATGGAAGTGACTGCTTCCTGAGAAGAGATCCAGAGACGGGAGCTAAAAGTTAGCAACGTGATGGCATAAAAAGAACATTTGCAGTCAAATTCTGAAGGCTAACTGATGGACTGAGACTCAAGGCCTACAAGAGAAGTACAAACTTCTGTGGCTGTCTTATCTCTGATGACCTTTATTACTCAGGTGGAAAGTTGTGCGTATTTACAGTTCTGTGAAAAGTTTCTGTGTCTGGGAAGCTTAATGTAAAGAACTCTGGTTCATGGACACCCAGTTCCCATTTTTGCTAGGCAGTTGATGTAAATTAGCCTAGCGTTCTGCAGTAGCAGTATTTTTCCTGTTTTATTACCACACAGGAGGACAGCCGTATCAACTAGTCGTGTTATCCTTTCTTGATGTTGTAGCCAAACAATGAAGTAGTCTTTCATACCTAATCATAGAAACACTTTCAAGTGTCCATCCTAGTTGCTTTCTCCAAACTGTTGTCGTCATTCTGGTCTCATTTTTTTTTTTTACTGTATCTTAATCTGATAAGTGTAAACTGAATAGTGTAATTTCTTGTTCTAGGCACAGGTTGATAGCTTTGCATTCTGTTCTTTCAACTCAAGATCAAGCAGCTGCATTCACAATACCTCCTCTTGGTATTAGAAAGGTATGATATATTTAGAAAGGCAGAGTTCACCACTGAAAGAAGAAAAGTTTCTGTGGGTGCAACTCTGAAGTGTTTTAAGATCAAGTCATGCCGAATCACATAACCAGTTGTTCCTGGAATTTTCTCGCTGTAAAGGAACAAGTGTTCTGATTTGGTGCTCCGTAACAGATTGAAGGTAGCAGTCTATGAAAACCTTAACAGTAATCAGACAAATAAACCTAACATTTTTCTAAGAGCTTCTTTACTTACTGCTTTCCTATATTTTAACAATTGTTAACCAGCAACTGTAGCTTGTATTTAGGAAAATAATATTTTACTTATGCCAAACCTATTTTAATTAAAGGTTCACCAGCTTTGGCAGGTACTAGATAGTTTTTTGATGGATTATAAAACAAGAAATGGATGCAAAATTCTCACTTAACTTCTGATTCCTCCATAACTGGGGAAGACGAAACCATTTTCCAAGTCGTGTAGCTTTTAATGCTTTGTCAGTTTATTTAAGGAAACATTGCTGTGTAAAAAATTTTAACCAAGCTTATTCTATAATATTGATTAAAATGATGAAAACTGTTAGACATTCCGTGATTCTTTTATTTGTTATGTTACTTCTTTACAGATTGTTTTGGCAACCAATATAGCAGAGACAGGTATTACGATACCTGATGTTGTATTTGTAATTGATACTGGGAGAACAAAAGAAAATAGGTGAGAGTTTGATTTTCATAAATCTTACTGTGATTACTGTAAATATTTGGAGGTCAGTGCTGCAAGAATTTTGTAGTATCCTTATTAAACTGCAGTCTGGACAAAAAAATGTGCTAAGCTCATTGCACAGCTTGTAGTTTAGGTACAAGTTTGGTATGAATCTTTAGTTTTTTCAGATGATGGGAATTACAGCAAGGGGCGTTGTTCATAGATCTGGAGAATCAGAATTAAATACTGGTTTAAAAATAAAGTAGATCCTTTTTATGCTATCTCAGTTTCAAGAAGTTATTTTTTTGTCCATTTTAAATGTGAAAAGCCCCACAGAATGTGTCAGAACAATTCTGAATTGCTGTAGAGATGAAATAATACAATAGCTCTTATTTTCCAACTTTTACACTTTCATTATTGAGTTGTATCTAAGGTTCTATGATGTACAGTTTCCTCCAGTTATGCTTAGTTTTCAAAACTAAATATGTTATTTTCAAATTAATACTGTTTTGATATATTGTCAATATGCTGCTATTTCACTATACATGAAAATTTTATTTCTGAAATCTGACTGGGCACTTGCTTTACAATTTTTAAGGTACCACGAGAGCAGTCAGATGAGTTCCCTGGAAGAGACCTTTGTTAGTAAAGCTAGTGCTCTGCAGCGACAAGGAAGAGCTGGCCGTGTTAGGGATGGATTCTGCTTCCGAATGTACACAAGAGACAGGTACGGTAAACTTAGCAAGATTTTGTAAATCGCATGAATATCTTTTGTCTTTTGTGCAAAAACAAACACTCTTTTTGAATTTCACTTTAATCTCTGTGAACTGGAAAGATTAAACTAAAAAAAAAATTCTTACGAATCAAGTGTTCTAATAATCTTTGTTTCACGATTTTAAATGGTTTATTCTTAGTATCTATAACGTGTTTTGAAAAATTTTTTACAATTAAAGGAAAAGTGTAGCACCAAGGAATTGTAGAAGATCAGTTTTTAACAACATCTACTGCCCAGTGTCAAATATACACAAATCTGAACTTTGAAATTTTTATCAGATGGATTTGTAAGTTTCTGACATGATATCCCTATGGATAAGAGATGGAGGAAAAAAAATCAAATTATACAGCACTGCAGAATTAGTTTCTATTACTGCAGTGGAATAACCTTTTCCTGCCTGTCTCAAAGTCTGAAGCAGCTTTCAGCTGATAAACACTTAAGGTAGAAGGATTTTGAAATAACCACGTGTAAGTCACATGCAATACTTTAAATTTGAGAGCTGTGCATTTTAATAATCTGTTTGGAAAAATCAGGCCGTTGCTGCCTTTCCCTCTTCTTCACTAAAACTGTTGCATTCCAAGCTACCACACATGCTTTAATTCAAAGGATGAACGGTTTACCCGTGCCTTGAAACATCTGCCGCTCCCTGCCCTTGCCATTCCAAAGAACATCTGTAAAGAATGAGCATGTGAAACCTGAGTTCATATGCTGAATTCAGACATTAAATTGAATATCTGTGATTGTGTTTTTATGATGTCACAGGTTTGAAAGTTTCATGGAATATTCTGTTCCAGAAATACTGCGTGTGCCTTTGGAGGAATTATGCCTTCATATTATGGTATGGTTTTGGTTTTAGAATTCCTGACCGCGTTGGCTAAAAATGTTTCACGTGCCTTTGGAGGCACTGCACCTTCATAAACGTGCTTTTGGTTTTGGAATTGCTGATCTTTTTAGCTAAAAAAGTTTGCTAGGACCACCCTAATTTGGTGTCGTTAGTGGGGCTTCTCCCACCGGGTCAGGGAGGAACCCAGTACCTGTGTGTTGGAAAATCCAGAACATGCTGCTGAGTGAGAATAGCATACTATACTATTCCAGTTTCCCTCAGAGTGACAGTTCAAACTTAGTCAAATAGCATTTAAACTGATTTTCTGCTTAAGGAAGCAATCCCATTCCCTCTATCCCCATCCTGAGTGAGTAGGATATGCATAGGAAAACTAGCAATCTGGCAAGCGAGTGCCGGGTTGAGCTGCATCTCATCAGGTTTGAGTGTCTCCCGCTCATCTGCGACCATCAGTAACGTGGTTCTCTGATCAGGGCTTGTGCCAGACGAAGTCCTTCCAGGCAATGAAGTTTTGCTCACCTAATGTCAGGCATGTCTGCGTTCTGGGAGCCAAGAGGCTGGTTTAGAGGGGAGGGAACGGGGCCTTTTGAAAGAACTTTCCAGTGTCCTTCCTATCTACTGTAAGTCTGCTTATAATAAATTTTTATATCGAAATATATGCCCCTTTGCTCCACAGAAATGCAATCTTGGTGCTCCTGAAGATTTCCTTTCCAGAGCATTAGACCCACCACAGCAGCAAGTAATTGGTAATGCAATGAACCTGTTGAAGAAGATCGGGGCTTGTCTCTTAAATGAGCCCAAGCTGACTCCATTGGGACAGCACCTAGCAGCCCTGCCTGTCAATGTAAAGATTGGCAAAATGCTCATATTTGGTGCTATATTTGGCTGCTTGGATCCTGTGGTGAGTAAAAAAAACAAAATTAAAAATGTATATATATAAATTTAAAAAAAAAAACAAACAAACAAAAACAGAAAACGTATAGAAGTGCTTAACTCTTTGCAAGAAATTTGATTAATTGTAACGTGGTATTTTGAAAGGATAACGCAAAAAGTTAAAATGTTTATTTTAAGGAGAGGGCATCTGGACATCATGGGAGGGAACAATATTGAAGTGTTCATTGTGCTTGGACGCAATGATTTTAAAGGTCTTTACCAACTTACATGAGTCTTTGCTTCTGCGCTCTGGGTACCCTTCACAAGGGGATGGTCAGACTTGGTCTCCAGTTCTATTATGGTCCCAGGAAGTATGACATTTAGAAAAAGCCCCCTTACATGTGGCTTACACCGGTGTGGATCACTCCACTGTCTGTGGGACAAGAACATGTGGATGTAAAGCTATTGCAAATTAATTGGTGTGGTAACTTATGCTATGAATGTCACATAGTTTACACTTTCACCTAATTCATCTGACTTACTGCTTATTAGGAGGAAGAATGCTTGTTAGTTGCTGAAAACTGAAAGTTAAAATTCATTTTCTCTCAGTATCTCCTGTTAATGTGGTATAATCTAAAGTATTTGTTCAGTCTGACCTTTACTGTATCCAGTTGGGTATTGGTCTGTCATTTGATAAACCACTCCATGGATTTTGGGTTATGTGCATGAGTTTTGAGACTTAATTTTTTTTTTCCCAGTGTATATAAGGCACTATGTAAGCAATGTCTTTAATATAACTAAGTTCTGAATTCTGTGTGGGAAATTCTTATGGTAGTAAGTTTTCTTTGAGACAGTAGAATATAAAATAAAGTGTCATTAAATATTACTGTTAAAGCTATTTGTATGATGAACGTGTAAGCTTATAATAAAATACTCTTAAGTGATGTGTACTTTACTAATTACAGGCAACTCTGGCTGCTGTTATGACAGAAAAATCCCCATTTACTACACCAATTGGTCGAAAAGATGAAGCCGATCTTGCAAAATCGTCGCTAGCAATGGCAGTTTCAGACCACATAACAATCTACAATGCTTACCTGGGGTAAATGATAATTCTCCTGTGCTTACAGCTAGATGCAGATAACACTTAAGTAATGTAGTCCTGTAAAGAACCCTTCATCAGTACCTTCTTTTTAATTGCCTGCACCTGGAGTTTGTCCTCTTTAAAAGTGACAAATGACTGCCAAATACTGTAACACAAAAGGATAGCTTGCTTACAGCCTTACCCTAATACTCCTTTTAACTGTGCGTGCACCCATACAGAGGTGCACCGTGTCTGTTTATCCTAGTGTTAGAGGTATTTTGTTTGCTGTTTCTGGTGTGCTGACCTGACCTTGTATTTGCAAAAGTAAAAAATGCGTATCTTATAAAATTTTGTACATATTTTTCTTTTTATTTTTAATTATCACTAATTCTCAGAAACCACACCTGAGTTTTTTGTTTTAGCTGTTAAGATGGACAGGAGTGTGTAATTTTTGAGAGAATATCACCTTGGATTTTTGTTGCTACCTGTCAAATTCATGTTACAGGAGAGTTCTCCAGAGTGCTCTCAGACCAGCAGCATTCGTCTTCATTAATGCTACTTTATTTCTAGTTTAGCGTCGAGAATGCTGTCAAAAACTGTGTTGTCTTTCAGCTTACTACCACTTTCATGTTGTTATACACCTGATGTGATTCTTTTGCTGTAATAAGACAGGACTTTTTCTTTAGGTGGAAAAGGGCTCGACAAGAAGGCGGGTATCGTGCTGAAATTACTTATTGTAGAAGAAATTTCCTTAATAGGACCTCACTGTTAACTCTGGAGGTAAATAATTATGCTCTCTGCACCCAAAAGTATTTGTTAAAATTTCCCTCTGAAAATGTCATCCCTATTAAAGAGGCAACATATCACAGTTGTTATTTAGACAAGACTAAGTCAAGTG
Source organism: Eurypyga helias (assembly GCF_000690775.1). Taxonomy (NCBI): domain Eukaryota; kingdom Metazoa; phylum Chordata; class Aves; order Eurypygiformes; family Eurypygidae; genus Eurypyga; species Eurypyga helias. The sequence continues at coordinate 2,866 of NW_010255404.1, read as the reverse complement.
GAATGCTAGGGACTGAAATTCACACCCTCAGTTAAGTAGCTGTGTCTACATTTGGGTTTTGATACGTACGCTTTGCATATGCCTCTGTAGTCACTGCCATTGGGGAAGCTAGTCCTTATTTCCACCAGAGAACCAAAACTTAGGAATGAAAATACTTGGATTGTGGTGTTCTTGATATCCAGGGACAGTTAGTTTAAAGATGAGCTACAAACCTGTGTAAATGGCCTTTTATTTTTGGTGAGAAAGTGTTCTTAACTGGCCTTCCTTATGGAAGTTTGGGTGACTGAGCTCTCTGAAGCAGAAATCAATTGTTGATACCAACGTATGTTTTTATATTAACTCCAGGTGAGAGATTCAGTATTTGAAGTATATATAGTACCACATATCTAATCCTATACTCCAGATAGTGTTTTTCTTATAGAAACAGCTAATATTCCAGAGTGGTTGCAGAAAATCGTTTTCATACTAAGAGGTTTTCCCGTGGAGAGCATGAATATTTAGGATGGAGTGTCATTGCTCGCTGATGGAGTGGAATATGTACCTTTTTTAAACTCGGGGTTCTACTAATACCTCACTGATTTCAGGATGTGAAGCAAGAACTCATAAGGGTGGTCAAAGCAGCCGGGTTCGCAGCACCTACAGCGCAACGTGGATGTGATGGAAACGGAGCCACGCAACCCCTTTCTCTCCACGAAATAGCTCTTCTTAAAGCTGTGTTGACTGCAGGACTCTATGACAATGTAGGAAAAATAATATATACAAAGTCGGTAGATATTACAGAGAAGTTGGCCTGCATAGCAGAAACTGCTCAGGGGAAAGCGCAAGTGCATCCATCGTCTGTAAATCGAGACTTGCAGACATATGGCTGGCTCCTTTACCAGGAGAAGGTGAGTGAAAATAGTGGATGTTGCTGATCCTTTTGTGTAAAGGTGAATTTATGTCTCTAACATACGCACCACTCAAGCCTATCTGAATGTCTTGTTCACCTTAAGAGCCTTTGATATTTGATGATCCATAAAAATGAGTCAGCTGTGTGCTGAAGAAAAAGAAATTAAGGCTGAACAAATCTGTTCATCTTGAATCTGGGAGCTATGAATGGAAGTACATTTCTGAGTGTCATTTAACGTAATAGTTTTGTTGGCTTTTTTAGCAAAGTGCTGTTTTAATATGATCACCTTCAGCAGCGATACATAGCAGTAACATTTCAAAGTGTGCTTTTTCTTTTTTACTGTTCTGAGCAGACTCCAAGGTTTCAAAACACTACCCAATAATAACTTAAAATGGAATAGCCAAGTCTGTAATTGACTCCTGAACTTCCTGATTTAATTGCCCTTTTTTATTTTCCTGTCACATTCTTCCCCCTCACAACTGAAAATTCTGTCAGCTATTTGCTAAACCCCTGGTTTCATACTTAGTTACACTTCTGGTACAACAAAACCAGTTGCCTAATGGCCAACTTCACTGCAGAGAAGCAGGAAAATACATTAGACTCCTTAATGCATATGAAGTGATAGTATTTTCTGAGAGCAGAAAATATTTCCTGCCCTCAACAATCGTGTAGTGTAAGGGCAAGACAGCAGCTAAGGTGGGTAAGTTATTCTGTGAACAGTGGAACAAACAAAGCCTTCTCTGTGAAGGTGCCCTCTGAACAGGTTGCCCAGAGAACCTGTGGATGGCCCATCCCTGGAAGTGTTCAAGGCCAGGCTGGATGAGGCTTTGAGCAACCTGGTCTAGTGGAAGGTGTCCCTGCCCATGGCAGGGGGGTTGGAACTAGATGGTCTTTAAGGTCCCTTCCAACCCAAACCATTCTGTGATTCTACGCATACTTTTTGTTTCCCTTCCTCTCCCATCCCATCCTGTCTTTATCTGTGAGAGGCTGCAAAGCCAGAAGTAGCAGGTGCTGAGCCCCGTGGTTCACGCTGTGTGTGTGCCTCCACATGTGCCCGCATTTATGCATGTGCGTAGACTGACAAACCAGCTGCTCCCGAGAAGGATGTGTAACGGAGGAGCTTTACCTGCCTTCTACTTTGAGGGGTTTATTAACTTGGATGCTGATTATTCTCTGAACAGCACTAGGCTAATGTTACCTTTCTCTTTGAATTTTAACAAGAAAATTGTAGCTGCAACTAGTTTTCTGGTAGCATATAAGCCTCTTGGTTAGAGGTGATGTCTTTTGTGTGGTCCAGGACAGACAAATTTTCATTGGTTGTTCTGTGTACAATGACTTGGGTCGATCAGATCTTAAAAGCAAAACATGCTACTTTTTTCCTTTTAGAAGTAGCAATCTTACTTGGTGTTACAGATTTCTGTGGTTTGGGGTTTCTTGTTGTTTTTAATGCTTGTGTTTGTTTATATGCAGGTGAGGTACACTAAGGTGTTTTTGAGAGAGACTACTTTAATATCCCCCTTTCCCATTTTGCTTTTTGGTGGGGATATAGAAGTCCAGCATCGGGAGTGTCTCCTGACTGTTGATGGCTGGATCCATTTTCAGGTGTGTTGAAGTTATTGATAACTGCCTTTTGTGGTTCTGTGGGCTCTTGTATTTCGCAGCTGATGTACAAGCTTAATTCAGAACAGTATGTACATGGGATGAAGACAAGAGGGAAGAAGAAAGGAGGGAACATAACCCCCGTTTTTTAAAAAAGGGAAAAAAGGGTAGTACAGACCAGTCAGTTTCATCCCCATGCATGGCAGGATCATGAGCAGGTCCTCCTGGAAACTGTACTAAGACACATGGAGAATGAGGAGGTGATTGGTGACAGCCAACATGGCTTCACCAAGGGCAAAACGTGCCTGACAAATTTGTTGGCCTTCTATGATGGGGTTACAGCCTCAGTGGAGAAGGGAAGAGCAACTGATGTCGTCT
>NW_010255403.1:292-1788 GCF_000690775.1 Eurypyga helias | reverse complement strand
GGGAGGGGGGAATAAAAAAAAAAAAAAGCTCTTTCATCCTCAAAAATGGTCTGGCACCCTCTCGCACTGAGCTCAAAGCAGCGAGATTAAAGAGCTGGCAAAAAGGGGGAGAGGGGGGACCGGTCCCCAGGAGGGCTGGGTTTGGGGGGCATTGCTCTCATCCCAGCCCGCATCCCAAGCCATGGTGGGGACAGTGACAGAGGGGGCTTCGGCACTGGCCCCGTCGCTGCCATCCCGTTAGGAAGGTTCCCTGTGTGCATGTGGAGTGAGGGACACAGTGGGGACCCCAGCACGCGTGGGCAGGGAATGGGGACCCCACTGCCGTAGGAACGGGGACCAGGGATGCCCACACATGCAGGCAGGGGACTGAGGACCCCAGTGTCACAGGGACAAGGACAAGGGAGGCCAGCACACACAGGCAGGGGACTGGAGACCCTGATGGCATCAGGATGGGAACTCTGATGGCATTGGGATGGGGACTAGGGACCCCAGCAGAAGCAGGGAGGGGAGCAGGGATGCTGACGCTGCAGAAACCAGGAGCAGGGACCCCAACATGCACAGGGAAGGGACAAGGGACACCATTGCCATAGGGATGGGGACATTGGTGCCCACAAGCAGGGAACCAAGGACCCTGATGCAGTGGGGATGGGGACTGGGGAACTACGGCACACGTGGGTAAGGGGTCAGGAACCCCAATGCTATGGTGACATGGACACGATGCCATAGGTACAGGGGACCCTGGCACACATAGGCAAGGGACTGAGAACCCTGATGCCACGTGGATGGGGACCAGGGACCCTGGCACATGCAGGCAGGAATCCAAATATCCCAACGGCATGGCAACAGGGACCTCAGCATGTGCACAGTGCCGTAGGGATGGGGACCAGGAACCCCAGCACACACTGGGAGAGGGGAACAGGGATCCTGATGCCGTGGGGACAGGGACTGGGGACCCCAACACATGCAACCAGGGGATGAAGGACCCTGATGCCATGGGGACTGAGGACCCCAACACATGCAACCAGAGGATGAAGGACCCTGATGCCATGGGGACAGCGACTGGGAAGCGCAACACGTGCAACCAAGGGACTGGGGACCCCAGTGCCATGAGGACAGCTCACTGCCAGTGTGCCAGGGACATCCCGGGAAAGGCATTTTGGGGCACAGACCCGCAACACAACCGCGCACACCAGAGGCACCGTGCGACCGCTCCGCTGTCCCTGTCCCCAGTGGGGCCAGCCCCACCAAGAAAGGTCAAAGTGGGGGGACACATGACATTTTGCTTTCCCAAGGTCCCATCAGTTCCTCCTGGGAGCCACCACTCCCCTTAATTACCTGCGATAAAGGGTCCAGGTCGGTAATCCGAAAAACAAACCTCGTCACAGCTAATTAGGTGCCAAAGGCCAAGCGCAGGACTCGTTTATGGGGCGACCGTAACGACCTGCGAGGACTCTGCTCCGGCGCTGCCCATCCCTCCCCAGCATGATGCAACCTCG
>NW_010255403.1:0-234 GCF_000690775.1 Eurypyga helias | reverse complement strand
CGCCGCACCCAGCACCCTTGGGTACCCAGCACCCCGCGGTACCTGGCCCCCACGGTACCCGGCACCCCACGGTACCCAGCATCCCACGGTACCCAGCACCCCACGGTACCCAGCACCCCGCGGTACCCAGCATCCCGCGGTACCCGGCACCCTGGCACCTGCAACGGGGTCTTTTGGGTTTTTTGGCAAAGCATCCGCGGATCCGGAGGCAGCTCCGGCGTTGGCGGGCGGCAC
>NW_010255402.1:0-18241 GCF_000690775.1 Eurypyga helias | reverse complement strand
AATTAGTATACTTAATTTATTTAATCTTACAGCCCCTGGTCTGTCAGTGTTTCTAGCCTCGCTATAGTGTGTTCTTTTTTCCTCCCACAAGTCTCTAAAAACTGTTTCTCCCACTGTAACCTCCCTGACCTGTCTAACCACTGTTCTCCATAACACCGAGTTCAACCACAGTGAGTAAGAAATTCACTATTTACTTCTAATTGTGTTAACTAAATTCAGATGGTCACGTGCTTCTTCATACACAAGGTGGTGTTGAGCATTTAATTTTATTTCTCCTATTTTTATTATTTGCTTCAGATGATCTTCTGGTCAGCTGTTCTATTCCACTGAATCATCACTGAAAGTAAACTGTATGCCCTTGAAGCAGGGATTATTGAGTTTACCTACACTGAAGAGCATCTAACACTTCTGAAGTGTTCTGAAACAAATAAAGAATCTAGGATACTCCATCTCCTAAAGTTTTCATCAAAAATGCTGCAAAATACTTCTACAGAACAGCTACACACTAAACAACATTTTACTTACAAACCGAATGGTTTAAGTATGAATTTTGCCATATTTAAATGGTATAGAAGTCTTTATGTGTGACTGTACACTGTACGCTGGTACATTTCTACATTTTTCTTCTGGAATGCAATGTCCTTTCTTCCAATTTGTGACTAGCATAAGAAAGCTTATGTACTTCAAGAAATAATTTAATTTGTGGGCTATAAATCGTCTGTAATGATGGGTCTTGTTTAAATATAATCTTTTCCAAAACAACACTACTGGAAAAAAACAATACGACATAAATTTTTATAGGCTTTGGAAGGAATGTCTAATGCAGTATGATGATGGTAAGCTAAACCAAGTCCTCCTTATGGAAAGAATAAATCAAGCACAAGAATTAGCCTTAATATACTGGCAATCCTTTTACTTTCAATCATGTAATTGTTGGTATCCACATATTTGGCATCATTGTAATTTTGCATTATTGTTAGAGCAATATTCTATGGCAACTCTGCAGCACAGAAACAAGTTTGCTGTACACCTTTTCTAATTTATCAATGCGCTTACTGCCATGGACCATGTTTGGGAAACCTTTTACTCCTAAGAAAAAATCAACAGCAGAAAAACACTCTCCTTGCTTTACAGAATACAAGAGTACATCATGCTAGTATTTAGTATAATTGTTATTAATGAGACAGTGCAATAGCTAATGCTATGCTAGTATTCCCAGAACACATTCTCTTTTTCAGAACATATTTTTCATTTTCAGAAATTCGGACATGGCATTACAAATTTTCTACAGACATAAAATTAAAATGCCACTGACTGAAGTTTTCTAAAACATGGCTGGACATGTTTTCTGCTATGAAATGATAAAATGTAGCAACTTCTATAATTTCAGATTAGTTTTAAAAATACGTGCAGAGACTAGTTAACTGTGTTTATCATATACTGACATGTCCACCCAGGCTACATTTAGTACAAAAGCAAGTAGATAAACATGAGAGTGAAAACCTGTTTTTACTAGAATCAACTGAGGACTAAGTCTGACCTCTGAGTACATGTACAGATTTTGGTTATCCAGTGTTATTGACACCCAGGCACAATCACTAGGTAGGATGCTCCTGTTCATTCTTTTTGTATTACTAGGTGGAAATTAAAATGTACCCCACATCTTAGTTTCTTAGGAAAAACTGGAATCACCAGATACATAGTTTGCATTGCTACTGCTGTTTGTTACCATGTGCATTTTTTAACCTGAGAATATGCTCAGTGCCTTGTGGAAAGAGGGTTGTACATAACTAGAGGGACAAGCTGTTCTTAGTGCCCCAGAAACGCTCTATGAAATGATGGCTGTCAATTACTTTTCATTATAGAAGTGTAACAGGCAGCTGGAGCTGGGGCCTCAGATTTTCCCATTCAGATTTAAGCAAATAAATTTCTGTATTAATCTCTCTTCCAAATTCCTCCACATAAACGGTACTGCATTGTTACTGAAAATGATCTTCTTGACTCTTTCAACAGTACTGGTCCTCACCATCCCAGTCCCCCATTTTAAGATTTCGTGTATCATACAGGAGAACACTTAATTTCAGAGTTCTTAACTTTCTGAATAATATTTCATATTCTCTGTGGAGAAAGTAGTCCTCAAAAAAACTCTAAACCCAGTAATTTCTATAGCGGGATAAAAATGCTATAGAGCCAAAATACTAACTCCCTTACTGTACTGCAAAGCAATGTAAGGGACATGCTAGGTTAGAGTAATTCGTGATTTAAGTATGGATTATTAGATATATTAAGTATGTAAGGCTACAAAAGCTCCAAAGCAGATACAGAGGTCCATCTCAAAAATTTATGAAGCTAAAAGATGGACCAGTTTTTATGTTCACATTATAGTCAGGGTATCAATACACTGTGATTATACACTAGCCCTCAACTTAATTCCATTCTGGTTCTGGATAATGCCTCATACATTTCCACTGAGAATAATTACACTGTTATAGCCATGATAAGAAATATCCATCAAGTGAAGATGATTTGCTGATAGGGAACAGTATGACTGCAAACAACCGAAACTCTAATACTGCCACATTTCTTAGCAGGATTATTAGAATATGAAACAAATGTATAGTTAGCAAAAATAGTGACTATAAAGCCATGTTTTCCTGTTATAGTTCAGTTATTTATCAGTTAATATTTCTTTTACCTCCAACCACACAGTTCCAACTATACTTCTACGCTGGCTGCAGCAACCTACTAAACCCAGCATGAGCAAAAATGATGTAGCAAAAAAAAATCAACATTGAGTACTACTTAGTTTTTGCCTTTTTTGCCTCTCTAAACTGGGGCACTGTGGAGTCAGATGACTCACGAGATGTAGATGGTTATGGCCAGATTTGTATGGGGATTCCTTTTCACGCACCGTAACATGAAACCACTGCCTACATTGCCTACTCACACTATCATTTAAACTAAAAAGATAATTAGATACTGGCATATTTTGGCACTGTCATGTGGTTCTGACTATATTGGTATTTTAAACAAAAAATTGTGTAAATTGCCCAGAAAGTCGTTCATAAAACTGTGTTGCAACAGGGTATCACTGACACAGTGAGTCACATATCTTCCTTGCTGCTCATGCTTGGCAAAAGCATAATTCCTGAAAAGTTCTGGTTCAGGCACAATTCCACTGTGCCAGTACACCATGCTGACAGGTCGGTGTTTTTCAGCCTAATCAAAGTAATTAGTAGGAACCCTGCAGAAAGGCACAGGATTCAGGACAGTACAAGTCTCATACCTTTCGCTTTGTCTTGTACCAAAAACCTAGCTTGGTTAGTAAGCTTGTCAAAAGGACCACCCTGTAAAGTAGCAGGTACCTTGAACTCCTAGTGACCTTCCAGAAGAATGTCCCATAGAAGATACATCTCACAACAACAGGCTCTAAATCAGGAAAGGTGAGCTATTGGCACTGAAATAAAATTTTGACTAAGCGCTGGGTTTTTCTGAATAAATTTGACACTAAACACAAAAATGTCATAAACACAAAAAATTTCAACATTATTGCTCTGCACTAAACAAGGGGGGGGTTCCTTAGAGAAATTCGTAAGATCATGGGAAAATACAGAGAATGTTCTTGGATAAAACATGGAAATGACCGCAATTTGGTTTTTACTAATATGTCTTAACTTACCTCACTCTTAAAAGTAGAAACATAGCCAAGTGAATAAAAGATGCTCTCCATTGTGTGTGTTCACATCCCCTCACAAGCTCCTGGCCTCTTTCTTCAACATCCAAATATAAGTGCAAGTTGACAGACACGATCCTTTGTCTCTATTTTCTATTTCTTTGATTTCAGTTGTGTGTTAAGAAGCCAGAACCCCCAGAGTGCCTGTGATGCTTCTCCCCACTCCCCTTGTTTACAGTCCAGCTTCAAAACAAAGCACAGTAGAAGCAGGAAAGGTACACGCAGCTGAACTCCAGCTCCACTACCTTTTGTTCTTCTTCCACCTCCAGCTGCAGTCCTATCCAACACAGCAGGAGAATGACAAGAGACAGCAGACAAAAAAACCTCCTGTATTTCCTCTACTTTCTTAGGCTAAGTGGCTCACTCTTGGACATAAGATTCAGAGTTTGTTAGTGAACCTCCAGCTAGCTTTGTCTGTGACAGGTCTCTTCCCCCTACACACACAGAGGACCCCTTACAAACCAGTATGTGGGGCACAAAGGAGTGCAGAAGGTGGCATGTGAGCTACAGGTGGGGCATAGTTTACTAGTTGAGGGGTCTTGCTGTAGAATTTTCAACACCTATGGCACTAAGATGTACAATTTTAGTGCACATTGAGTGCATCATCTAGATGGCTAGGAATACACTGACCAAAATTTTTTACAGTATCCATTTTGAAGTGCAAGAATTATTTGCTCCCGCTGTGCTCAAAATCCCATTTTCTGCTTGCTTTCCCTGAAGAACTACTAAAATGATTGAACTCAACCTGCAACAAATTATGATAAAAACTATACTGCATGCAAAAATACAGTGTCTTCTGTTCCCATAAAACATGCACACCCGTATTTGAAAAATGACAGAAGACTGATGGAAGACAAATAGGAAAAAACCTTGTCGTAAAGCGCAAAGAAGAAACTGACGGGAATATGACGAGAAAACACATGTGACTTCAAAAAAAGCAACCGCAGCAGCCCAAAGCCTTTTGATGTGGTGTCATGTGTACCGCATGGAAGGGCAAAAAGATACAAACTGATGCCCAAGAGCACAGAGAGATTAGGAAGAGAAACTTCGGAGAGATAAACAAATACTCTGAATCTCATCTAACCAGATTACTGGACTTGTTGAGATTCAAAATGCTGAACAAAATCTGTGTTGGAAGCAAGGGAAAAATGTATCTTTGAAGCTGAAGGGGATGAAATAATGGTATAGATGAAGAGAATTCATATAGTGTGCTGCTAGAGATAAAATTCAGTAAGATCTTCCATTGCTTCCACAACCCATGACAGGTTCTACGCACGTTCCATCCAGAGAACAGGTGGAGAACAACTGGGAGCCCATCTCAGCAGTCTGGCTGAGCAAGCACCTCCTACTGTGGCTCTCTATTAAATAAAGTGAGATTATATTTTACTAGTAGTGGATCAAGTTAATCCCAGGACATCCTCATCACATTCTGTCTCCACTGCAGTGGGTCACATACTGTACTTTTCAGCATATGTCTCTAAAATTCAGTACTGCTCACACAGCTGTATAAAACAGTTTCAGTGCATTAGCCAGTGCTACATTTATATTGAAGCTAAAGGGAAATGGAATACTTTTAGAACAAAAGAAATCCAAAAACCCGACATCCACATAGTGGGTAATACCATTCTAAATACAGAATATTCCATAGATTAACAGATTTCAAACCAGAAAGATTCATCTAGTAGTAATACTAATGCATTATTTATATCCTCCTAAAACAGCTTACTTTCAGAAACCAGATTGGTCTGTTGTGCTGAGCTGCAGAGGGAAACAACAACATATTGCCACAGCAACTACAAAAATGGTGTACTGTTTTTCAGTTTAGTAGTTCCTTGTAGGAGAGATCTGATCATCCAGAAAAATACCTTTTTCTGTTCAGCATTTTTTCTAATGCACAAAACAAAAACTCGGTTTGCTAGTATACCACAGAAAATCTGCCGACTACGCTGCTAACAGAGAATAATATACTTAATAGTATCTGCTTTTTTAAGGTGCAAGATTAAGTCTTCGTGATCTTAACAGGTACGATGTTACTTGCTATGCATCAGACTTGAGGAACATAAGCAAATCAATCTGACTGAAGAACAGCACGTCTTACCTAGAAAATTCTGCTTCTGTACGTGCTAATGCCAGCAGGTCTGCTACCTCAGGGATTGGTTTCTACAGATTTTTGTTTTGGTATTTTTGTTTTGGCATTTTTTCCTTTTGTGAAGTTCATGTACAGCATTTCTCACATTACAGCACCTAAGAGTCTCCTATGTTTATCGACCTTTCTAAAATTTCCTAAATACAAGCAGTTATCTGAAGATAAAACTTACCACACTATAAATTGTGGCTGAAAAGAACAGAGGGTAAAAAATACTGAGGAAACATACAATAAGAATACAAGTTTGTTTCTATATGAATGACTGGCACACAGTTTTTACCTTTTTCCAGAATCTCAGGTATAATGTTTCTTTCTAATCACACACAATTTTTTTTTATTTCTTTTTTTTTTTAAACAACAAACCTTCTGCCATATCCAATCCAAAAACAGTCAGAATGCTCCAAAACTATCTACTGTTTCAGATTGACGGAGCTCACCGAATGTAACACTCCACATCACGTGTTTACTTTCCCTATTTAATGTTTTTTCTTCCTTCACCATGTCTGCAGTCAAGATCTGTTTCATGCCTTAATGAATGTTCTTTGCTCTGTTTCTTATTAATTAAACAGCTTTCTATGACATTTTTTAAACCATGGATTGCTTTACATGAAAACTAGTATGACAAGAATTAATAGTGGAGTAAGTACACAGTTGGAGTTTTGTTTTCCCACTAAAACGCATTTCAGAGTTGTACTGTCATTCCAGCTCTCCTCTTCCTGAGACATACTGATTTCAGATTGCAAATGGAAGCTGAGATATTCTAAATTATGTCTATTTGGATCTTCCAATTTTACTTTAAAAAAAAAGTCTATGAAATTGTTTTTTCTTATCCCTTTTTTGTTTTGTTTCTGTTAAAAAACAGAAACAGCTTTCTGGTAATAGCTGTTTCTATACAGCTTTTACCAAACCATGATTTTTTTTTGCATTTATGGAAGAATTAGAGAACCATCTTTCTTCATCAATTGTGTCGTCTCAGTCTCCCTTATCTAAGATCACATTTTAGTTCTCAAGCTGTTAGCTAATTATTTGCAATTTGCTTCAAAATCTGTATTAGCAGTGCACTTTAGCAAAAAGTCTAAATCACAGTCAAAACTCGAAATGCCTTTTAAAAGCTATTGAACAAAATATAAATGAAATAGATAATGCCATTAAAAGTTGGGAGAAGCATCAAATTACTTCTTTAAGTAAGGGTTCATAATATCACATATTTAATTGATTCTACATACTTTTACTGTTCATACAAAATTGATTAGTAAAAGTAGTGCAAGCTCTCCTCACTCAGTACACAGAAGAAAATGAGATATACAAAACATGAAAATAAGATCATTTAAAATTTTTCATTTTTTTGGGCTACAAAAGATCAAGATGTGATTAAACTTGTCAAACTGTCGAATTTCTTTTATAAAGACTATGGGGAGGGAAGCCTTACTTAAGAAAAAATAATATATTTCTTTCTCACTGATGGCATTTTTGTAAATGTTCATTACTGAATCAGAATGTTTATTTTCTTCCTGTTCACTATGTCCAAATATTTTCTTGTTCATACTCCAATCTCCAATCTCTAGAAACAACACATCAAATCTCCTAATGCTCAAATGAAAGGTGAAGTGATTTTAATTAGAAACTTGATTGCAAATTACTAACAATGGGAACTGACAGATTTCTAGCATCTTCACAAAAAGCAGATATGCTCTTGAAAGAAAATTAAAAAAAGAAAGAAACTTCACACATTCCATCCCCCATAATTCTAAATTGTATTAAATGTGAGGCATGTTTTTAGCTAAGTCATCAAAGGAAACCTTTTCCTTCTGATGTGTGATCATTTTAATTTAGGTGAGGATATAAAGCATTAGGGAAGCACATGATATCAGAAAAAGCACTGTACCGACTAAAATCTTGGCAACAGATAGCTTTAAAAAATATATGTTGTCCCAGCTTTACAGTTGTAAGAGTGTTAGACCATAACACAGGAAACTTTTGTTTTATTTAGCTTACTGGTATAAGCTTCTATTTGGATGTGAAAAAGACATTCATATGCCCAAATGACTGACAACTTCTTCAGCTTTAACAGTAGATGCTATCTTTCCTTACATTTAATTCTGAAGTGCAGCTATCATACAACACCTCTTCAGCATTTTGCAGTACTATATATAATAATTCATTTTGCTATTTTGCTACTTTAATTTTTGCATTTCCTACTAAAATCACTGATTTCTTATCAACTTCAGAAAGTAAGTTTGTATGAAATCTATGTTTTATTCTGTTCGTGTGACATTTTTTTGATGCATCAGTGACCTCGACTTCTCAGTGACTGCCTGTAGTTTTACCTAAAACAGTTGAAGAAATCTAAGGAAAACAAAGATTCCTTTCAGATAGCATTATTTTCTCCAAAATGCAGACATGAAGGAAAAAATATGCCTAGAAGTTGGACACCATAAAATTTAAAGTGTGGATGAGAAACATTCATAGATATGTTGGCCACTACAGAGCATGAAGAAATAGTTCTTTCAAAAAAAAAGTGGTGAGCTTTAATTGTCCCAGGTGTTAGGAATTTCTTTTTTCCTGAAAAGAAAATATTTTTGAACTTGAAGAACCAAGCCCTGCACTCTACTTAAATCTACATGCAAGCAGCATTTAATTTACCCTAGTTTATATGTATATAGAGTTTAGTTCCATGAAAGACAACTAGAAATATAAAACTTACTTAAATTCTTAGCCATTCTATCAGTAAAATTTGTAGAACTGAAGGACTACAGGCATGAGGCACAAAATTCTATAAAATTTATAACAATACATTATTTTCTTATGGAAAGTGTCACTTAAACTCTGCTCTTACTGTGTATTTCCTGTGGTCCTTCTGGTAATACACAGTAAATCTCATAAATGTGAAAATACTTCTGTATTTTTGTTTGTACCATTGTTGAACTTCGATTTCTATCTGCCACAAGTAATCTTATATAACTGCAATTTAGTTTGCTCTTCACTCTATCTGTGTAATAAGAATTCAATGCTGAAATGATGAGCTGTACCTAATTGCACTCCTTTGCAACCTACCTCCATGAATGGGTCATTGTCTTTTCCAGCTGAGGGACAGCAAGTTTCATAAATGCTATCATCTAAGTTGCCTATAGGATTCCAGAAAAACTAAAATAATAGCTTCTAATTCTTAGAGTTTATACAAGAAAAGAGCATACAATATTTCTATAGTTCTAGGCTATTTATCAATATTTTCTTGGAATAGCAATCAATGTAACCTTGGAACAGCAACAATGCTCTGTATATGATCTATTAAAAAAACACTTACTTAGCAGACAGTCAACAATAAAATACGTTAACTTGTTTCACTGGGCTTATTTATATATATTTCACTTAAATGAGGGAATATTTTCACAGCACAGCCAGCTATTTTGGCCTTCAATAAAGATATATTATGACAGCATACTTACACTACATTCTAGTCTATAGTCATTCTAGTCTATATATTCTAGATTCAAGATGTTCATAAAATTTTTAGAGTATTTACAGATACACTGAGACAAACCTGATATGTTGTATTTATCCAGTAGGTCCAAAATTAATTTTCCTTCCTTTCCAACAGGTGAGTGAAGTTACAATACAATCCATGACAGAAGGCAAGCAGAGTTTCTTCCTGACAAATCCCTGGCAAATTGCAAGGCTTTTCATCCCACTAGTTATTAAAACCAAATTTTGTAAAAGGCATATGAAAACGTAAGAGAGGTCAGGTCAGCGAACACCCTCAAAAGCTGTAATCACAAAAGTGTGAAAAGACTGCTGCTAAACGTAATTAAACTCTGAAGTGTTGGAGTTTAAAGTCTTGCAACAGGAGCTCCAGATGCATCTCAGAAACCAGTAGCTTTTGTGTGCTATTTCCCTCAGATGAAACTTCCACAGAAACCACAGCTGCAATTTCACAAAAGCAAGTCATGCATTTAGGCCTGAATCCATCATTCTTAATACCTTTCTGTTAATCCAATTTATGATGTTGCAGAATGAATCTCCTAATTACAAAAGTCACCATGTAGTAACTAGTTACAACCAAAGCAAAAGCTAAGATAGACAAACTTTGGCTCAGAAGCACCTCGTGCCCACATTTTCTCCTCTGCTTGTATCAGAGAGTTAAAAAAGACATTGCTCCTTACTTGTAACCACGCAGCCCTGTAATGCAGTACTCTGGTGGCTAGGGACAGTCTCCATCTTCATGTGGAACTTCAGAGGCCTCAGGACTAAGGCTGGCCATGCTTGCTTTGGCTGAACTTCCCTTGCTCTGCCTGATGCTTGGTTTCACTTGTTTTTTTGTGACAGCAATTTCTCTAACTGACCAGATGTCTGGTTTTACTCTTGTTATCTTTGTATGGTGCAACCACTGACTGGTTATTCCACGTAGAATGCAGTATTTACAACTCCAATACAATGATTTAGTGTAAAGAAATACAGGCCTGCTAAAGATAAGAGAGGCCTTGAGAAATGGAGACCCAGGATGCAACAGGGAGGAGTGCAGGCATGGGATCACACGAGATGAGGCATCCGGTTGGCAATGGGACCACAACAGCTATGAGCAACTTCCCAAGAGTCTCTGAAAGAAATGCAGACTTGGGCTTGGACAGAAGGACCCAAGGGTTTTAAGGGTAACAAATCGAGCAAGAAACTGTACCTTGTGTAAGTCAAAGGCACCACATAAGATAATTTGGATGTAGCATGAAGCTGCAGACCAGAGGAAAAAGAGCAAAGGTACAGAAGTGTGTTAGCAAACAAACAAAAATGACCTCAGGTGGATTCTGTGGTAAAGAAAAAGAAACCATCAAACACAAACATCATCCCACACACAGTGAAGGACCCCAGACGCTGGCAAGCTGCAGTAACACTTCCCTACCAGACCCCAAGGCCTGCTGTGCCATGAGGTGCAGTGCCATGGGCAGAACCACAGGAACTGGAGAGGAACAAGGGAGTGCACGTAACAGTCTCAGTCGTAATATTACTCTTTCTTTTTTCTTTAACAATTAAATCTGAAGTAATAATAATCACACTCTTAAGATTTCAGGCATATGAAGAATAAATTCGTGGCTTTATATACAAAACCTGTGTTTCTTCTTTGCCCATAAACAAGATGAAACACCCTGCAGTCTCTCTGCTCAATGGCTCTTAAACCATTAACATTATAGCTTCATCAGTGCAATACTATTTCAGAAAGCGTAAATCACAAATGTATCAGACCAGGGACTGTGAACTCTGCAACTGCATGTTAACACAGAAGCGCTTTGGTCTTCTTTATGTCAAAGTTTATTATGCTTTAAATGTAAATTCAACCAGTTAAGTATAGAACTTAAAAATTGCTATGTCACTTTCAGAAATTATCCAGAGCAGGTGTGGTTTTTGAACACTGAAATCAGAGTTTCCACCTTTCCCAAGTTGGAAAGGTTTATATTAATATTTGATCTCCATTTCTTTTAGTCATTTGAGGAAGTAAATGAGAAAGCTGGTGTGGATACAGTGCGAGCTGCGTAGTCAAAACGCTCTCCCACTACCATATCCCTCAGTCTTAATTCTGGGGATTGACAACTGAACATTATTTCATATTAAATCCACCATCGTTTGGTACAGATCTCAGGGTATGGGATTAGGATTACCCCTCTTCCCTTGTGTTTATTCTTTCATTACTTTAAGCAACTTCTCCAGGGCCTCAAATTTCCCTAAAATAGGTCACAATTGAGCCCTTGTAGTTACTGCTTAGCTCATCTGGCTGTGGTTCCATTTCACTTCCTTCTCTTTCTGCTTTACTTTTGTACTAAAATTAAATAATGTTCTTAGCCCTCCAACATCCACTTGAAGAATCCATACAAGTACCATCATAAAAAAGTGACTGAAATCCAATTACGTAAATGCATGATGAGACACCTGAAGGTTTTACAGTTTAAATACAAACATGACATTGCAAGAAAAATAGTTATAAACCAATATACAGATAAAAAAAGAGACAAGAATAGATTAAGTTAAATAAGGTCACGAGTTAAATCTTTGAAGCCTAGTGCCTTCACTGCAAGACTGTCCGTTACTGGAGAACATCAGTATGGACTCTAAAATTCAATGCTGCAGGGCACGCAAAATGCTATTACTTAAAAGCCAGGAAATCCCAAAACGTTAGGGTTTCTGATTTAGATTTGAATGTTTAGTTTTCCTTTAATCACACCGATTATTTTAATGGTATTTTTTTTCCAACTTCAAATTTATTACTACATCACAAAACAATAAGGTGGCCAAGAGAAAATAGTTATATATAGCCACTAAGGTTTGATTTTACACAAAAAACCCTGATTTGATTGAATTAGAGAAGATATATGTAAGAAGAGGTCAAAATTCCTTTTTTGCAGAATACCTTACTCTACACAGTACCATGTTAAACCAGTATTAAGAGACAGTACACACACAAAAAAGTCAGAATTATTTATAAAACCAAGCCAAACTTAAAAATCAGTAGCATAATGAATTTTAAACACCTACCTGCTTCTGTAGCCACCGTTCTCGCCTTCTTTGCTTCCTCCTCAAGCTTTTCAACTTGTTTCTTTCTCTCTTGCTTAGCTTTTGGTTGAAGGAAATACTCGTAGGCTGTGCATGACCAACAGATGTGATGTACTGCTCCTCTTCTACAGCACTTGTGTTTGAAGAAAGGTTCATCATGAAAGATGACCCGTCAGCAATGGTAGTCCCAGGAGATTGTCCAGTAGCTTCAGAATCACAGTCACTTTCTGTTTCTCTATGTAGTAATGTGGTAACTGAAGTAACTTGAAATGTTTTTTGTAGTCTGTTAGCACTGCAACTATACAGGTCAAGAAAAGAATGACCATCTTTCCTATTGGACTCTAACTGCAAGCTACTTCCTGTGTAAATAGGTGGATTTTCATTTTGCCCATGGTAAATTGTTCCCATACTGCAAGTTTTATACAATGAAGGTGACAAAACAAGCCTCTTTCTGGTATTTAAATCCAAACTTCGTGATCTTCTGTGAAAAGGTTTTACAATGCATGCGTCATTCACAGAATAGGAAGTAGAATGATTTCTTTTTTGATTTAATTCCTTTAATGGAAGTTTCTTACTTTTCATCTCAAATGTGGGAGCTCTTACTTCTAGACAAAGTGCTTCTATTAATCTTCCAGTACCATTGTTATTTCTGGCCATGTATGGAAGTCCTTGATTTTTGATTTCCAAAGTTGCAGTCACCACTTCATGGCAGGTATCCTCGCTAAAACCAGACTGAATTTTGAGGAGAGGTAAGTGTTTTCCTGATGATTTTGCCGATTTAACAGGAAAAGCTGGCTGATAGTCAGTCCGACTCTTGCAGAAATGTATATTTACTAACTGGCCACAGGAACATTTTGTGTTGCAAATAAAGTTAAAGCCCCCTAAGCAGGCCTCACAGAATGGACAGTGCAGTTTTCCAATTGTCCACTGTGCCTATTGACAAGAAGAGAAAAAAAGCATCCAACACATTCATTCTAAATAAGTGATTAAGTAACGGTTACTAGACTTACTTTTCTCCTTTTAAAAAAGGGTTCATTTTTTTTTTTCCAAACACAATAAAACAGACTTCACAGCAGAAGGAAAATCCACCACAAAAAATGTTCCGGTCAAAACTCTACTTTCTGCAGTGATAACTAATTCTAAGAAATTTAGAACACGTTTCAAAATGTAGAGGCTTTTAAACATGTTTAAAGTTTGTCCATATATAGAATAATGCTGCAATACTGATGAAAACATTATATTCTTTAAAGCAGTGAAATCAATTTACCATGTTGATCTGGAATTGGCAAGCACAGTTTCTCAGCTGAGTCTTCTGAGTGCTGATACATTTCTCGCATACTAAGTACAGTGGAAAGAGATTTTTTACAAAGAGAATATAGGTTTTTACTTTGCTTACTCCATGAAAGCTTGAAATGGTATTTGTATTTTGGTGTGTGTAGTATTCCAACATAATCTATTTGCAGATATGATGACAAATCCTTAAATCTATCTATAAGGAGACAGTTACTTTCATTATTTGTAATTTCATTAATTCCATTTCAATCCTAAAGGCACTTTTTCAAAATAAAGTATGAATCAAAGATCTATAAACTCCTACACATTTCCACAACTATTAGTATTTTCAGTAAATATATTCATCTGTCAGCAGAAACAGTTTTGAGGATTAAAGTTATGCAAGTTTTTGTGAGATCAAAGCCCAGATCGGAAACAACATTATCAACTCCAGTCACACATAGTGTGCCTAAAGTGGGGTTGAGCGATGAATACAGAAGCTGCCCAACGTTTCTAGTTAAACCATTGCTTTCAGTTGCAAATGTCTTCCTAGGTAGTCTGGGAAGATGATTACATGACTGATGCTTGTCTGACTGAGGGTTCAGAAAGTTTCTGTAAAACCAATTTTGCAGTTTCAGAAAAAACACTTGTGCATAAAAAAAAAGTTATTTTTCACATGCAATGCTAGAAAAAGTTCTGGAAACATTTCTTCGAGATTTTAACTCACAAGGCAGGAATAAGTTTCTCAAAATTTCACAAGAAGTATCAAAGATGTGCCTTTGATTGGACCTATGAGAATCTGTTTTAAATCTGGACATGTTTTTAATGCAGAGAAAAAGAAACCTCAGTTTCCATTGCCCAAAGGCTTTCAAATCCCTGAAAACTCCTTGAATACCCACAGTTTTAGTTAATAAGGCTGACCAATGTATGCATATGCCATTCTCAAAGAAAAATTAAGCATGGTTCAGATGCCATGGGCTAGACACCAAAATTCAGGGAAAGCCGTTTCTAGTGCCTTTAGTGGGTCTTCCTGGAATGTAGGCACTATGGAATAGTAATCTGGATCTCCAAATAGAGAGAATTGATTCATGAAGGTTAGGGAAGAAGGCTAGAAGCCTAGCAAAAATGGGAATACAAGACACAGTAGGGAAGAAAAAGAACATCTGTATGTCCTGTGTGCACAGAGACTGGGAGGTGAGGCACAGTACAAGGGAGTTTGGGATGGATTTAGCATGACTTGGCAATGGACTGTGAAAGCACTGACTCAATAAAAGAACAGCTTACTAGTGGAGGAGTTGGTAGGGGGAAAATCAGCAAAATCTGAAAATGAAGTGAGGGTACACAGATTTAATGCTGGACTACGTAAAGAGGAAAAACTGGAAGGTTACCCAAAGAAGCTAAACTGAGTGATGAATGATGAGGAAAAGGAAATGCAGGTCCATAAAGGTCACCAGCAGCACTAGCAAGGTATTTGTCATTATTGAAGATTATTTATACACTAATGTGTGCATGAAACCAAATGAGATTGGTTAAGAACAGGGACAGATGGCAAAAAAGAGCTGGCTGGGAAGCAGTGGGTTTTTGCAGCCTGCAAATAGACTTTGTGCTTATGTAAAATGATTTAGCCTTTGATTCAAGAGTCATATAGAGGAAAATAACACATGATCACAAAATTATTAAGAGTCCAGGAAGATCTGTGGATCAGACAGAACTGTTTAAAAATCCACACATCTATCCATAAACCCACAGGACCTTTCTAGAGAAATCAGAAGTGAATGAGGCAAGAGTTTGCAGGATATTAAAGGACAACATGAACGCTGAGGAACTGAAGGTTTTCATAGAGAACTGAATTCTCTGCAACAGAGGATCACTGCTGCTCTGCAACCCTGAGCAAGTATGTTAAGCTTTTTCCATGCAGTCCATGGGTTTTGTATTTCCCAGGTCTCCAACCTGACCCTCTACGCTTTCAAATGAAGAAGGATAGCCATTTACAGCTAAAGGTGAAAAGAATAATATTAATATCAATACTGAATCCAATTTTACTGAAATAATACAACATGTGAAGTACTGTAAAAAACTGTATCCTTATGATCAGGCATTCGAGATTAGGCAATTCTGTAAAGCTAGGAAACACCTCATTACCCCTAATTTTCACAGAGCCCCCTAAGATTACTGTATCTCTGAAACAGATACACTGTACTGTCATGCACTACTGAAGTATAAGAGATCATTAATTTTAAAAAGTTTAATTAATGTTTAACAAAATAAAAAATAGAGCAAAACAATGAAGAAAGATGAAACAAATTTTCTTAATTTTTGAATGCTTAGTTTTACAGTCATAACAATTCTTTTCTTTTTGTATCACTTCCAGGGTGGACTTGCTTGAATCCGAAGTTACTTACAATGTAGTAAAACTTAAGACACTGAAGCCTAAGCAGAAAGAAATGCAGTTACCATTTGCCTCTCAAAATCAAAGACTCAGCAGAGAAAAACTGTAGGGCAAAAGAAAAGCACTGTTTCTGTTTATTATATCTATGCAACAATGTTAATTTCTAGACCTAAAATAACTTAAAACAGTCAGCTGAAGCAATCAGTACAACAGGAAAGTTATGAGTAACTGTAATTTCAAATGGGCAGTTAAAACTCAAATGCATTGACTCTGGCTTGTACTCAGACCTCTGAATTCATCTATAAATGAGTAGAAATAATATTTATCACTTGTAAGTTTTGTGCATACATTAAAAAAAAGCATTTAAGAGGGAAAAAAAGCCTCTGTAAATTTTAATGATAGAAGTTACTGAGAAAAAAAACTCAGTTAGGTCTTGGTAATATATGGGGACTTCAGCAGAGAAGTGCCCTTGAAATTTGTTCCCCTTACTTATTTTACATTTTGAATTATAAAGATACAAGCAAAAAAATATCTACCTTTTCAATGACACGCTTCACCCACTCTGGAATGGCTTCTAAGTTCACATGCCATATGTTGCAAGACTCCTGAACAGCAGCTGAAGGTTGTAATATCTGCTACAAAAAGAATTATTGTATTGATATTCAACAGTCATATAAGCTTTTTTTTTTTTTAATACAGCCAGAATTCAGCTTCCCAAATACAGTAAATATTTTTTTTAACAAATGATAAAACTCAAAGATACATTGAACAGACTCCACTGTGGAGATGAAGGCATTTAGAGGTGGTTTTGTTTTGTTTACAAAACCAGAAAGTATTCAACTCCTGATCTTCCACGTATATTTGGAAATTGATTTCAGAAGCTTTATCAGCTAGTACAATTTTTCAGTGAAGACAGGAAAATTTAAGTTCTAGTTTATATGAAGACTGTGGTCAGTACTGCATAACTATGCCACAAATAAATTTTAATTAACTTTCTAATGCTTGTTAGAATAACTAGCAGAGAAACCAGGGACTCAGCAACTTTGGAGTTTTTTCTGCAATAATGTGATCAACTGAAAAAAAACCCCAAATCTAAAAAACTGCATCATTTCACTAACTGATACTACAAGAAAAACAATTACCTAACTACCTTTTAGCACAGAAGCAAAACAAGTGCAATTAATTCTTTTAATATGGTTTAGAATATCAGTGAAGTTATAATATGGCTAAAACTGTAAGGAAACTCATGAGTGTTTAAGCCTTGAAATCACTTGTTAAAATTTATGAATATGGAAAATCACTGACTCCTAAGTTATGAAACTCATGGGAATAAAAATTTCATTATTCTGAAAACTGAAAGTGGAGCTATACATGGAAGACAGAAGCTTTTAGAAATTCTCCAAGCAGTGACAGTAGACAGATCCATTTGCCATGTCTATGTTACTGTCTTGCTCCTATATGTTGAGAGTACCTGTACTTCAACCTGGATATAATTCTGATTTGAAGTGTTTATTCTGCATTCATAAATTCAACATTTCATTACAAGATTTGTTCTAAGGTTTTTCTCAGTTACTCGTATTTCAGCTATGTCTGTGATTGAAGGTCTAAAATTCACCAGGGAAAGCTGACATACTGAAAACATTACTCTTAACATCATAGTACAATCTTTGTCTCCCAATGTCTTGGAAAGTAGCATTAGGTTACATTTTTTTTAATCTTGTATCTACATAATTAGACAAGGAGCTACTTCAGTGTTGTGCACAATTATGGTGGATGTCCACTAGCAATTAAAGGCTCCACGATGGGGCAGGGACAGAGATACCTCCTTCTCTTCACTACATCTTTTCTATGAAAGGAGTTGAAATTCCCACTCCTCCCAACCCCCAAAAATGCTTCAAACCTTGCAAAAAATAAAAACTCAAGTATAAAGCATGAAAATCTGCTCTGGCAGGGGGTTTGGACCAGATGATCTGTAGAGCTCACTTCCAACCGCTACCACTCTGTGAATTGCGAAAACGATTCCAAAACCTCAGGCTCTGCAAGTGGAATGATTAAAACGGGGTTTATTAATGATACTAACTATATGAGGATCTTAAAATATAGTAACTTTGTTTCTACCACTATTGGTTACAGCCTTCTTTGTCAGCAACATGGACAGTCGGATTGA
>NW_010255401.1:0-933 GCF_000690775.1 Eurypyga helias | reverse complement strand
TTTATTTTATTTTATTTTATTTTTGAAAGAGGAAAGAGAAAGGGATCCACAGGTTCACACTCACAAGTGAATCCAGAAGGAGGCAGCACAGGGAGAGGAGTGCTGAGAAAACATTTGTCCCTAAGAGTCCAAGGCCTCTAGACTATGGACCCCTAAATTTTACTGAGAATCTTCTTCCTTCTTCCAGGTATTAAAAAGTCCTTGACTGGTTTTGGAGATACAGACAGCTTGTCTCCCTCAAGTTTACCACTAAAGTGCATTCGATGAAATAAGCAAAAGGTGGTTTTGGACATCTATACGTTTTTAGCCTTCTTTTTCTTTGCATTTTAGGAGCACTCATGAAACCGAATCACAATAAACAGCTCAAAGTGGGCATGTCAGCTATTACAGAAAAGCAGAAAACACTGGTATGGCTGATACCTACAAAGAATAGAAACCTAATGAAAACATTTGCTACTGCACTTAACGACTGCAACTGCCTGGTGTTAGTAGAGACGATAGAGGGGATACAGAGACAAAATGGTTTTTGAGTGATGTAAAGAGGGAAGGTGGAAATGATCTGGAAACCTAAACCCAAATTGACAAGTCAATTCATACAGCTCCATTTAGTCCCTTGATTGCTCTAATGACCAATTTTTTCTGCAAGTTTGCTGGTAAATTTTGCCTGGATGTTTACTCCTCTGGGATTCTGGAAGGCAACCCACTACCTCTGAAACCCAGGACAGGGACACTGCATCAGAACAATCAGAACATTTAACATGGGCAGTATCTAATACATGAAGTAGCTGTTTTATCTATCAGTAGGAAAGACTATTAAATATAATAGTCTGTCTATGAGTAATTGTTCTAGTTGCAATTAAGATCTTCAGATAAATTTCCTGAATGCAAGCAATTACTCACTATATGAGAAGCTGCACCATAAGCTGTTCTGAT